>NC_073380.1:84990970-85203470 GCF_028641065.1 Leucoraja erinaceus | reverse complement strand
GCCGGAGGAGGTAGATGAGGCAGGTACTATCGCAATGTTTAAGAAACATTTGGACAGGTACTGTACATGAATAGGATAGGTTTAGAGGGATATGGGCCTAACACAGGCAGGTGGGACTAGTGGAGATGGGACTTGTGAGAAAGTTGGGACGAAGAGCCTGTTTCCACACGGTTTGACTCTATCTTGGCGTAGATAATTATTTCCGATATTAAGAGTATGGGATCGGCTTTGATAAGTGGGACTGAGGTACAAGATCAGCCATGATTGTATTGAATGTTGAAGCAGGCATGAGGGGCCAAATGGCCTCCTCTTGTCCCTACTTCATATGTCCCAACTAGGATGTGCTCCAAAGTGATTTTGTGGCTAATGCAGCTGCTTTATTGGTAATTAACCTGATGTTGTTAGCAGGATATTTCATGTTGAGCATTTATTAAAAACGGGCAGAGTTCTCTATAAAATCTTTAATGGTTTCCATCAGTGAGCAGAACAGATTGATGCTTTTACAGAGCAGTAAAGTTATTGCCTTGAATTAACACTTGCATCTCGATACCAGAAGGATCATCTGCATGTAAGATCTTTAACAGCCTGGTAATTAAGTGCAGATTGATTTTTTTTTCTTTCCCTTCCTTTAACTGGAGAAATGTCACAAGGGTTTTCTTGTATTGATTCATGAGTTATAGATATTTCTGTCAATGCCAACATTTGACAATGTTGCTTAATCACCCTCAAACAAACCGGCTGGGCCATTTACGGACAATTAAGAATCACCCATGTTGATGGGTCTGGAGATGCAAGGATCTGCAGATGCTGGAATCTTGTGCAAAACACAAAGTGCTGGATTAACTCAGCGGGTCAGGCGGCATCTGCGGAGCCAATAGATAGGTGAGGTTTCGGTTTGGGACCCTTTTACAGATTATTTGCAGTGATAGGCAATGGACAATATGTGCAGGAGTAGGCCATTCAATGTGATCATGGCTGATCATCCACAATCTGTGCCTTCTCCCCATAGGCTGATCATCCACAATCCTGCCTTCTCCCCATATCCCCATGACTTTGCTATCTTTAAGAGCCTTATCAAGCTCTCTCTTGAAAGTATCCAGAGAACTGGCCTCCACCATTCTCTCAGGCAGAGAATTCCACAAACTCACAACTCTCTGGGTGGACTCCCCCAACATCGGAAACATGTTTCCTGCCTCTAGCGTGTCCAAACCCTTAATAATCATATATGTTTCAATAAGATCCCCTCTCATCCTAAATTCCAGAGTATACAAGCCCAGCCACTCCATTCTCTCAGTCCCGCCATCCTGGGAATTAACCATGTGAACCTCCCTCAATAGCAAGAATGTCCTTCCTCAAATTAGGGAACTTAAACTGCACACAATACTCCAGGTATGGTCTCACTAGGGCCCTATACAACTGCAGAAGGACTCGTTGCTCCTATACTCAATTCCTCTTGTTATGAAGACCAACATGCCATTCGCTTTCTTCACTGCCTGCTGTACCTGCATGCTTACTTTCATTGACTGATGAACAAGGACCCCCAGATCCCTTTTCCCAATTTGACACCATTTAGATAATAATCTGCCCTCCTGTTTTTGCTACCAAAGTGGCTAACCTCACATTTATCCACATTAAACTGCATCTGCCATGCGTCTGCCGACTCACCCAACCTGTCCAGGTCACCCTGCATTCTCAGCATCCTCCTCACAGTTCACACTGCCACCCAGCATTGTATCATCTGCAAATTTGCTAATGTTACTTTGAATCCCTTAATCTGGAGCCTGAAGACTGCAAAGACCAGGTTCAGGAACAGCTGCTTCCCCACAGCCATCAGGCTATTAAACTTGGCTCAGACAAAACTCTGAACATTAATAGCCCAATATCTGTTTATTTGCACTTTATCAGTTTATTTATTCATGTGTGTATATATTTATACAATGGTATATGGACACACTGATCTGTTCTGTATTCATGCCTACTATGTTCTGGTGTGCTAAAGCAAAGCAAAAATTTCATTGTCCTATCAGGGACACATGACAATAAACTCTCTTGAACTCTTGATCTAAATCATTGATGTATATTGTAAATAGCTGCAGTACCAGCACCGAGCCTTGCAGTACCACACTAGACACTGCCTGCCATTCCGAAAGTGACCCATTAATCCCTACTCTTTGTTTCCCGTCTGCCAACCACTTCTCTATCCATGTCAGCACTCTACCCCCAATGCCATGTGCCCAAATATTGCCCACTAATCTCCTATGTGGGACCTTATCAGTTGCCTTCTGAAAGTCCAGGTACACTACATCCACTGGCTCT
This sequence comes from Leucoraja erinaceus, assembly GCF_028641065.1. Lineage (NCBI taxonomy): Eukaryota > Metazoa > Chordata > Chondrichthyes > Rajiformes > Rajidae > Leucoraja > Leucoraja erinaceus. Next base: position 85,201,154 of record NC_073380.1, on the reverse strand, counting down.
CCCTTGTCCATTTTCCTAGTTACATCCTCAAAAAATTCCAGAAGATTAGTCAAGCATGATTTCCACTTTGTAAATCCATGCTGACTTGGACCGATCCTGTTACTGCTTTCTAAATGTGCCGCTATTTCATCTTTTATGATTGACTCCAGCATCCTCCCCACCACCGATGTCAGGCTAACTGGTCTATAATTCCCTGTTTTCCCTCTCCCGCCTTTCTTAAAAAGTGGGATAACGTTAGCTACCCTCCAATCCACAGGAACTGATCCTGAATCTATAGAACATTGTAAAATGATCACCATGCGTCTTTGATTTTTATAACCACTTCCTTAAGTACCCTGGGATGCAGACCACCAGGCCCCGGGGATTTATCAGCCTTCAGTCCCATCAGTCTACCCAACACCATTTCCTGCCTAATGTGGATTTCCTTCAGCTCCTCTGGCCACTAGTACATCAGGAAGGTTGTATGTGTCTTCCTTAGTTGCGGGTGGAATGCCGGAAAAGAGAGATGGGAGCTGAACAACGCCTGGTAATTGATAGGTGGGTCCAGGTGAGGGGGGTTTGATGGATCTGGAATCATATATAGGCCACATCTAGATGGCAGGACATTCTTCCCTGAAAGACATCATTGAACCATATAGATCTTAATAACCATCTGATGGTCTCATTATTATAATTACTGATACAGGCCCACTACATATTTTCCAGCAACTGTAGGTCCGGCAACCTCCTCTAATCCGGACAAAATGACGAGAACGCACTTGAATTGGAAGTTCCCCAGACAATGCGGCTCCTAGGCCAGTTGAGCCGGCCGATCTCAACCTTATCAGCACTCTACCACCGACTGACTTCCGATCGATGGGTTGAACTTGCCCCCTGTGGCCGGGACTCTGGGACGAGGGCCCAGTGGCAGGCAGTGGATCCGTTCCCATAGCCAACCTCCCCGGCCGGACATTTGATCGGTGATGCTTTAGACACATGGGAGGGGTATAGTTAGTGGTTCAGAGGTATGTTATATGATTATTATGTAACCACTGTTGGCCCAGCAAAACAGATAATCAGGCACGGCTCTGGAACTGAGGTTGCCAGAAAAACATCGCAGATTTATTTCATCAACTGCATAGAAATCCAGTTGGAAATTCATTCACATCTCTGGAAACCTGGTCCCAGTTTCTGGATCTTCTTCTCAGGCAGTGGCTCGGGGTTGAAAATGAGTTGCTTCCCTGGTTCATACGTAAGCGTGGACTCTTGATCAATTTTCTGATTGCTCCAATTTCACTTGAAAATGTTCTCTAACAGAATTCACTCTGGACATTAACACAATCTACAGCAGGACAGAGATCAGCTAGAAATGTAGATGGAGAAATGGCAGATGGATATTAATCCAGACAAGTATCAGGTGAGGCAGACAAAAATGCTGGAGAGGTGAGGCAGCATCTATGGAGCGAAGGAAATAGGCAACGTTTCGGGTCGAAACCCTTCAAGTATCAGTTGAAGCATGTTGGGAGGTCAAATGCAAGAGAAAAGTATGCAATGAATGGCAGGACTCTAGCACATTGAAGCAGGGAGGGAGTTTGGGGTGCTAGTTCACAGCTTCATAGAAACATAGAAACATAGAAAATAGGTGCAGGAGTAGGCCATTCGGCCCTTCGAGCCTGCACCGCCATTCAATATGATCATGGCTGATCATCCAACTCAGTATCCTGTACCTGCTTTCTCTCCATACCCCCTGATCCCTTTAGCCACAAGGACCACATCTAACTCCCTCTTAAATATAGCCAATGAACTGGCCTCAACTACCTTCTGTGGCAGAGAATTCCACAGATTCACCACTCTCTGTTTAAAAATGTTTTTCTCATCTCAGTCCTAAAATATTTCCCCTTTATCCTTAAAAGCTTCGTGAGTGACGACCCTCCAGTAGCTCTGATATACATCATCGTGAAGTGCTTCGAGAGACTGGTGATAGCACACATTAACCCCAACCTTGCAGAACACCTTGATTATTGCAATTCACTTACCATTGCAATAGGTCCACGGCAAACACCATCCTCTTGGTCCTATACCTATCCACACAACTTTAAAACATCTGGATAACTAGGACACCTACATCAGATTCCTATTTATGGCAGAGCTATAGTCATTGAACATGAATCTGATGTAGATGCTCTTCTTCAGGCTGAACTTTCGGCTTTGTTCATGGTTTTACACAATATTAGGGTGGCGTGATGCTGCAACAGTAGAGTTGCTGCCTTACAGCACCAGACCTATGATGGTATTAGCTTCAGTGAGAGGTTGGACAGACTTGAATTGCTTTCTCCGCAACACCGAAGATTGAGGGGAGACCTGAGAGAGGTATATAAACGTAGGAGAGACATAGATAGAGTCACATCCTTTTTTTACAGGATTGAAATATCAAATATTAGAGGGCATAGCTTTAAGATGAGAGGGACAAAGTTTGAAGGAGATGTGCAGAGCAAGATCATACACAGAGGGTGGTCAGTGCCTGGAACATGCTTCCATGAGTGGTGGTGGAAGCAAATACATCAGTAACATTTTAAAGCATTTTGGATAGGCATATGGATATCAGGGAATGGAGGGATTTGGATTCAGTTCAGGCAGATGAGAGAAGGTCTTAACATCATGCTCGGCACAGACATTGTGGGCCACTTGTTGCTGTGCTGTACTGTTCTATGTTCTATATTCTATAAATATTGCTCAATCTCTTTCCATTAAACATCCTCTTTCTGCATCATATCATAGATACTCGCTCTGCTTTCTGTTCTCACCCACTTGCTTATCATCTCCATTTCCCTTGAAACTGCGCTACATCCTCCTCCCATTACACAATCTAGTTTAGATTTTTTAGTGTCAGCAAACTTGGAAATATAACATTTGGTCCATTTACACATATCACTGATGTAGTAGGTGATTCAGTACTGGATCATATAGTAACATTTTTTTTCAGTGCCTAGTAACCACATTTCTTGGCAATAATCCTTTACATCGAGTGAGGTTAGGAGCCCTCATCATTACCGCATTTAATTTATTTTCAAGTTCCACAATACACGCCTGCCAAAACCTTTCCACTACTATATGAGAGCATTTTGCCAATTCACATTCATATTCTCCTTTCATCAGCTTCCAGGACTTTACCTCATAATTCCTCTGCTCTTTCACAGAGTCATTTATAATTCAAACATGCATCTTTCTTACTAGAATCGGATAATTGCCATTTGTGTTGAAGAAACTGAATCATATCCCTACTTCCATTGTTCTTTCATTAAAACGTTTGGATCTGCTCTTCTTCTGGCCTGGGGATTGAATCACGTACGGTTGTGTTGTAAGGGGGGCATTTCCTGTCAATTGGGTGTGTTTCCTTGGTCATGAGCTAGTGTGTGATGCAGGATGCTGAGGAATAATAGTCATAGAGTTATACAGAGGTAAGCAAGCCCTTCAGCCCAACTTGTCCATGCTGACCAACATTTCTAAATGAGCTGATCTTAACTGTTTGCATTTGGAACATATCCCTTCAAACCTTTGCTGTCTAAATGTCTTGCAAACATTGTAATTGTCCCCATTTCCACAGTTTTCTCGTTACATATATCCACCACTCTCAACTGCAAAAAAATAATTTTCGCACACATTTCTCCTGTGTCAAAATGTCGCCTTCCTTTTAAATATTTCCCCAGTCATCTTTAATCTAATGCCCTCCAGGTTTTAACCCCTCAACCCTGGGTAAAAGGATACAACTATCCACCTTGGCTGCAGCCTTTATGGCGGCAAAAGCTGTGGAGAAAATCCCTTCAGTGGTTCCTGCGATTGTTTGTTCGGGCAGTTTGCTTTTCACTCTAGAATTTCGAATAATCTAGTGAAATGTTGCAGGGTGGAATTGTCTTCCAGGTAAGGCAGGTAGAAAGCAAAATGTCTCCTCTCAGCACAAGTCTGGTGTGATCAAATGACACTTGTCAGGTTGGTGGCATTTTCACCCAAGACGGAAAGGTCCCAGTCCCAACTCAGAGATGTGAGTACATAGTCTAGTCTTAATGTTCCCTGCGCAAATCTGAGGGAGACCTGGTGTCACCTCTGAGGCAATCCTGGAGTCTCATAACCATCTACCAATGCATTTTGAGTAGCAAGGAACTGCTGATGCTGGTTTATACTGAAGATAGATGCAAAATGCTGGAGTAACTCAGCAGTTCAGGCTCCTCACCTCCGCAGGATTTCAAACACCACCGCCGGCCCCGTTTGCTCCACCACATCGGCGATGAAGTTGTAGTTGAGGCAGGGGTAGTTGGGGGGGGCGGGCCGAGCGGTCTGGAGCCATGGGAGGGGGAAGGAGAGGCCTAGGCTGCAGTCGTCCTTGCCTCTGGACCCTGCACTGGCTCAAACCCCAGCCCAGGGCCTGGAGCCACGCTCAGGGCTCAGCCCCTGTCTGTGTCCACTCCCCAGCGGCCCAAGCCCGAGCCCGGCTACAGCCCCGGGCCTTGGCACACACCAGGCCTCTTAACCTTCCCTCTTCTTTCCCCTCTCCTACTCACCTCCCCCACTCCCTCCTCACCTCCCCTATTCCCTCCCTCCCTCTCCTTTCCCCAACCATCAGTCACTCCCTCCCTCACTCCCTTCCTCCCTACGCTTCCTCTATCCCCTTGCTCCCCCACCTCCCCCTATCCCACGCCGCCACAATGAAAATCGCAATGTTTTTTTTTAATGGAATTCTCAATGAAAATTGTATTTTTTCTTTAAAAAATCTAACCACAATGTTCGCTGTTAATAAAAACGAAAGAATTTGAATATTTTTGAAAAATCGCGTTTTATTATGTAAATATGATTCAGGATCCCATTGTGACATCATTGTGACGTCGGACGCTGCTGACGGGCAGGGCAAGTTGAAAATTGGTTTGAAAAGTGTTTTTTGTAAAGTTTGAAATATCAATAACATGTAAAATATAACATAGATCTGAGAGAAACTTGTTTAATTTACATTTCAGGACAATGGTGAGTAAGATGGGCCAAAAAATTGTAGCGCTATCGTGTACTGTTTTGATGGGGTTTTGCGATATCACGTCCACACAAGCACGCATACAAACAAACAAGATGCGAGATTTAGTAATATATAGATGAGCCATGGTATTTTTCTGAAAGGAAAATTGACTCGTTAGAAATGAGCGTAAGATCAGAATGAATCAGGTTGAAGGACAATGTGGCATGAAATGTCTGCTGCTGGAAAGAATGATTACAATTCTATTGCCTGCCAGATCAGTCTGTTACTGACAGAACAAATATAGCCGTGGCTGTTCCAACTCTTCCAAAAAGCACAATTTATACCGTGTAGATATTTTACAATTCTTCCTACTTCTATCCTGTCTCAGAGGTGCTGACATGCTAGAGCATTGTTTCAGAAACACCTCCAGCACTGGAAGGCAACCAGATGCCTGTTCTCTGGAGTTAGTTTTCATTCCCATCCACCTTCTTTCCTCAAGGAGTTGTCTCTTGTGTCCAGTAAAGTTCCCCAGGAACTGACACCCTTGAAAGGACTAAGGACTTACAGTGACCCAGAACCATTGCGTGAACTGGGGACACTCTGAAGCAATTCTCAGCCAATGCACTATGTCAGAAGTGTTGTAATGTAGGAGTTCACCCGTGAACACAAATTCCAAGGGTAGGAGCCAAAACAAAGAGCGGAGATCAGAAATGAAACAGCAAATACTGGAAATGGACAAGCTGCCCGACAGCCACCATGGCGGGAAAAGTGGAGATAATTTTACCATGCTGAGCTTGAAACCTTATCTCTCTTTTTCTATCCAGAGTTTTACCGATGCTATCATTTTTTTGGACAGTCTTAGATCTACCCACATAAATCTCATGTACATACATGGGAATAGGAGTACACACAAAACAAGCAAACATGCGGCTCTTATACGCATATAGTAAACATAGAAACATAAAAAATAGGTGCAGGAGTAGGCCATTCGGCCCTTCGAGCCTGCACCACCATTCAATACGATCATGGCTGATCATCCAACTCAGTATCCCATCCCTGCCTTCTCTCCATACCCCCTGATCCCTTTAGCCACAAGGGCCACATCTAACTCCCTCTTAAATATAGCCAATGAACTGGCCTCAACTACCTTCTGTGGCAGAGAATTCCACAGATTCACCACTCTTTCTGTAAAAAATGATGTTCTCATCTCGGTCCTAAAAGACTTCCCTCTTATCCTTAAACTGTTCTGGACCCCCTAGTTCTGGACTTCCCCAACATCTGGAATAATCTTCCTGCATCTAGCCTGTCCAACCCCTTAAGAATTTTGTAAGTTTCTATAAGATCCCCCCTCAATCTTCTAAATTCTAGCGTGTACAAGCCGAGTCTATCCAGTCTTTCTACATATGAAAGTCCTGACATCCCAGGAAGTCTGAAGAAGGATCCAGATCCAATGTGTTACCTGTCCATATCCCACCATGGATGATGCCTAACCAACTGAGACCATCAGTTTGTTTCTTTTTTAATTAAGATTCCTGCATTTGCAGTCTCTTGTAACTGCACGCACGTACATAGGAACAGGTATACACACATACACGCAATCACACAAACACACATGCTCGAACATACGCACACCCACATGCACACACACATATATACACGCCACCCAATCAGACACATATGCAGATACAGGAGCAGTAACAACTAACAATGTTCAGGCTGGACAATGTGACGTTGGAGGAGATATTGACTTGTAAAGATGCATTGTAGTGTAGCAGTGCGGCAACTGAGAGTGATGGAATGATGCCTGGGCCCCAAGGGTTAAACTACCAGGGAAGGTTAAACAAATGGTAATCCCTCAAACACTTGATTTAATGATAAGCAGCATTCTCATAATATCAGTAGAAGCAGATAAGATTCTGAAATGGAGAACTGAAAGGCCATTGTCATAAAATTAGGGCCAGGCTGTTCAGGAGTTGTTAGAGTGAAGAAGGAGAATTTTTTTTCCGCAAGGTGCACTTTATTCCCAATTAGTTATTCATTTAAAATCTGAGACCAATAGACTTTAGGTAACTGATGGTAATGAAAGTTAAGGGATAAAATAGTAAGTATATTTGGTATATAGATAACCCATAATCTCAGTGAGGGGCAGAATACACTCGTTGATCTTATGCCCAAGTGTCCGAATGGGACTCAGACGCACCCCCTATACTGACCCTGAGCGGAGAGGCTGAGCCACTGAGCCACAACTTGCCTGCTTCCAACCACCACCAATATGCCAGACTCTGCCTAATCTATATTCCTCCACATGTGCGCCACAGAACCAAAGAAAGATTTAGTTGCCAACAATTTTACAACCAAGGCCTACTCCAGTGCAAACAATGTTCAGCTAAATTCTGCCCATGTTCTTCCCTCACCTTATGCTGGGTGTACAAGGTCAAAGCAAAGAGTGGAAGGAGGAACTAAAGATAAGGAGGGGATAGAAGGGCAACGCAGCATTAACACCCGTTGTTTTATGGTGGAGTTCACTCTCAGATCTGGCGGAAGATCACTGTGAACTGGGAAGAGGATGTTAGGAGGTTGCAGGGTGACCTGGACAGGTTGAGTGAGTGGGCAAATGCGTGGCAGATGCAGTATAATATAGATAAATAAGAGGTTATCCACTTTGGCGGCAAAAACAAGGGGGCAGATTATTATCTCAATGGGGTTAGGTTAGGTTAATGGGAGGTACAGCAAGACCTGGGCATCCTTGTACACCGGTCACTGAAAGTTGGCATGCAGATACAGCAGGCAGTGAAGAAAGCTAATGGATTGTTGGCCTTCATAACAAGAGGATTTCAGTATAGAGTAAAGAGGTTCTTCTGCAGTTGTATAGGGCTCTGGCAAGACCACATCTGGTGTATTGTGTACAGTTTTGGTCTCCTAATTTGAGGAAGGACATCCTTGTGATTGAGGCAGTGCAGCGTAGGTTCACGAGATTGACCCCTGGGATGGTGGTACTGTCATATAAGGAAAGATTGAAAAGACTAGGCTTGTATTCACTGGAGTTTAGAAGGATGAGGGGGTATCTTATAGAAACATATAAAATTATAAAAGGACTGGACAAGCTAGATGCAGTAAAAATGTTCCCAATGTTGGGCAAGTCCAGAACCAGGGGCCACAGTCTTAGAATAAAGGGGAGATCATTTAAGACTGAGGTGAGAAAAAACTTTTTCACCCAGAGAGTTGTGAATTTATGGAATTCCCTGCCACAGTGGGCAGTGGAGGCCAAGTCACTGGATGGATTTAAGAGAGAGTTAGATAGAGCTCTAGGGGCTAGTGGAGTCAAGGGATATGGGGAGAAGGCAGGCACGGGTTATTGATAGGGGACGATCAGCCATGATCACAATGAATGGCGGTGCTGGCTCGAAGGGCCAAATGGCCTCCTCCTGCACCTATTTTCTATGTTTCTATGGAACACTGATCACAGTGCAAGGAGCTGTCAACACATATGTGTTGCAGGCTGGCATGCTCCAAGGTCTGGCTGCCTCATGTACCAAAAGGGTTCGATCCTACAATGTGATACAATAGAACTTTATTTATCCCAGGAGGGAAATTGATCTGCCAACAGTCATAAAACACAAGAAACATGAAACATGAAATTAAAGTGACGAGTGGAAAGGATTGCGGATGTGCAAAGATTGGGGGGGGGGGGGGGGGGGAGTCAGTCTACCCCAAGACCAAAGGGGGAGGTAGTTGTACAGTTTGATAACCATAGGAAAGAAGGATCTCCTGTGGCGTTATGTATTGCATCTGGGTGGAACCAGCCTGTTGCTTAAGGTGCTCCTCAGGTTGACCAGTGAGTCATGGAGGTTGCGAGCTGTATTGTCCAGGATGCTCCGCAGTTTGAGGAGTCTTCCCCTCCCAGGCCACCTCCCATGAATCCAATTCCGCCCCCAGGACTGAGCTAGCCTTTCAGATGAGCTTCCTAATCCTGTTAGTATCCGCCGCCTTGACCCAGCTGCCCCAGCACACGGCAACGAAGAAGTGGGCACTGGCTACCACCGATTGGTAGAACATCTGCAGCATCTTACTGCAGATGTTGGAAGTGCGGAGCCTCCTCAAAAGGTACAGCCGGCTCTGTCTCTTCTTGGCGTCAGGTACTGACTGTGTCGTTTGCATGTTCTTCCTGTGACGTTTACACTAGGTGCTCCAGTCCTTCCATGTTCTAAAGACATGAGAGTCAGTGGATTCATTGGGGGGAAGTCAAGTCAAGTCGTCAAGTTTATTTGTCACATACACACACGAGGTGTGCAAAACTGTAATTTGCTCCTCGTGGGCAAGTGAGTGGTAGAATCCGAGGGGAGTGGATGCAAATGTTGGGAGAATTAAATGATGGGATTAATATAGGATGGGTATAACCAGGTGCTTATGGTCAAAATGTGTAAGAAAGAACTGCAGATGCTGGTTTAAATTGAAGGTAGACACAAAATACTGGACTAACTCAGCGGGACAGGCAGCATCTCTGGAGAGAAGGAATGGGTGACGTTTCAAGTCGAGACCCTTCTTCAGATTTCTTGCTTATGGTCAATGTGGGCTTGATGGGCTGAAGGGCCTAGTTCTATGCTACACCCATTCATGATTCTACACACTGAGAGACACACAGACACATTGTTGCAGACCCTGCAAACCCTTTATGGGAAAGGCCACTGTGTAAAATCTCTCCAGCCATTGCACACTGAGGGACTGGGCCTCAGGTGAAAGCTTCCAAATCTGTTTGATCAAGTAATGTACAGTAGATAAAATAATATTATCCTGTGTAATTATGTCAAAAACAATGAGATGGCCTGCATTAAAATTGGCATTGTTAATATTCTGTATTAGATATATTTGCAAATTATTGGTCAATTAACCCTAACCTGGGGAACAAAGCCCATCAAACTCAAGGTTAGAGATAAAGTTTAAAGAAATACTATTTCAAACTTCTTTAGCATTGACCTTAGGACATCATTGCCATCACACATGATACATTGATTGATTAATTTACTATGAAAATAAGTATTCAAGTCAAGTCAAGTCAAGTCAAATTTATTTGTCACATACACATACGAGATGTGCAGTGAAATTAAAGTGGCAATGCTCGCGGACTTTTGTGCAAAAGACAAACAACAAAACAACCAAACAAATTATAAACACAATCATAACACACATATTCTTTTACATAATAAATAATGGAAGGAAAGACGTAGTCCCTGGTGAGATAGGCGTTTACAGCCCGAATTGCCTCTAAGAAGAAACTCCTTCTCAACCTCTCCGTTCTCACCGCATGGCAACAGAGGCGTTTGCCTGACCGTAGCAGCTGGAACAGTCCGTTGCAGGGGTGGCATTAATTGTTAGCAGAGAATTCCGGAAATACAGGCAGCTTCTGTGGAGAGAGAATATGTTAATGTTTCAGGTCAATAACACTTTTATCAGAAATTGACAAAGTTAGAAATCAAACATTTCAACTTGCAGGGAGGAGTGAGGGGTAGAAACAGTTGGGTGGTAACCAAGCAAGACTGAATTACACAAGTAATAAACACAAGGTGGATGAGAGGACAGTGAAGGCTTGTTAATCACAGCTGAACTGTCTGGAAGAGGTGTAAATAGATGGAGATGGAGAAGAGAAAAAGACAATGCTGGAAACATTTGATACAATAGTGTCGTTTTCTGGGAATAGTAGAAATACCCAACAGATGAAAGGAATCAAGTCAGAGAAATAAAGATTTACTGTTATAAGTTGATCCACTTTCATCTCAACTGGTCATGCTGGTTACATGGAAGTGTCAAACAGTTGAGTCCCAAGGGCTGCAGCTTGCCCAGTCAGAAGGCGAGGTGCTGTTCCTTGAATTTCTGCTGAGTTTAACTGGACCAAATTAATCGGCCAAAGACAAACATAGAAACATAGAAAATAGGTGCAGGAGTAGGCCATTCGGCCCTTCGAGCCTGCACCGCCATTCAATATGATCATGGCTGATCATCCAACTCAGTATCCCATCCCTGCCTTCTCTCCATACCCTCTGATCCCTTTAACCACAAGGGCCATATATAACTCCCTCTTAAATATAGCCAATGAACTGGCCTCAACTACCTTCTGTGGCAGAGAATTCCACAGATTCACCAATCTCTGTGTAAAAAATGATTTTCTCATCTCGGTCCTAAAAGTCTTCCCTCTTATCCTTAAACTGTGACCCCTAGTTCTGGACTTCCCCAACATCGGGAATAATCTTCCTGCATCTAGCCTGTCCAACCCCTTAAGGATTTTGTAAATTTCTATAAGATACCCAGAGGTCTATAAAATCCACAGTTAAGGGGGTGTGGGGTGCCAAGTGAAAGGAAACTCCGTCTTGTGACTGAATGTTTTTTAGGTTTGTGTTATGTGTGTGTGGGGGGGGGGGTGGGGGGCTGAAACAGGGCTTTCTGTCTCTCCCTTCGGGGGAATGCGACTTTCTTGTCGGATCCCCCTTCTCTGCCTCCGTCTGCGCTGAGGCCTAATGGCGGAGCTGGCGACCTCGAGGCTCCGGAGGCAGAGCCTGTCAGGACTCGCCCTGGGCTCGCTCACGTGAGGGCGGCCCGGCTCGGGGCTGGAAACTCCCGTGAGGGCTGAGTTCCCGTGAGGAGCTCGAGGGTAACGACGCTCCCGTGAGGGCGGCCCAGCTCGAGGGTAACGGCGCTCCCGTGAGGGCGGCCTGGCGCGGGGCTGAGACGCTCCCGTGAGGGCGGCCCGGCTCGGGGCTGGAACGGCACTCCCGTGAGGAGCTGAGATGCTCCCGTGAGGGGCTGAGACGCTCCCCAGTGGGCGGCCCAGCTCGAGGGTAACGGCGCTCCCGTGAGGGCGGCCCAGCTCGAGGGTAACGGCACTCCCGTAAGGGCGGCCTGGCGCGGGGCTGAGACGCTCCCGTGAGGGCGGCCTGGCTCGAGGGTGGAACGGCGCTCACGTGAGGGCGACCCGGCTCGGGGCTGGAACGGTGCTCCGGTGGCTGAGACGGCGTTCTGGCGGCGGCGGCCTGAGTCCGGGGTTCGGCCGCGGGCCAGTGGACGACATTGTCAACAGCTGCGTCCGCTGGACTGGAGGGCGGCAGCTTCGACCACCCCGGGCCGCGGAGTTTGAACCGGCCCGTTCGCGGAGCTCGGTGAGCCGCGGGACTGACTTACCATCGCCCGGTGGGGTATCGCCTCAGCGCAGAGGGAGAAGAGGAGGGAAGAGACAGCAGCCCTAAGACTTTTGCCTCCATCACAGTGAGGAGGTGCTTGGTGAACTCACTGTGGTGGATGTTAATTTGTGTTAAGTGTGTGTTCTGTTATTTATTATTATATGTATGGCTGCAGGTAACGACATTTCGTTCATGACAAATAAAGGATCTAATTCTAATTCTAATTCTAATGGGTCATTGCATCCCAACTACTGTACATTTGATTTCTCTAATCCTGAGGTAACCCCCAACAGATGCAGTAACCGAGATCGGGAGGAGTACAAATCTGGAAGGAATGTTGGATACACTGGATCATGGGATAGAAAGAGTGAAAACATCAGATGTTGTAACTACTGAGGTGCCTTTTGGAATGCTGAAGGAGGAGTGATGGTAACATTCCGTTCAATGTTGCGGAAATTATGGAGACCAGTCCGTTGAATATCTTCGCTCCATTCCTTCGCTCCATAGATGCTGCTGCACCCGCTGAGTTTCTCCAGCATTTTTGTGTACCATTGAATATGGAGGTTGTGGGGTGGGGATTGGGATATGTCATATTTGCTGTAACCTATAGAATCAAAGAGAGATACAGCATGGAGACAAGCCCTTCGGCCCGTTAAATTCAGACCAACCACTTACACTAATCTAACAATAATACCTTTTTCTCTGAATTCCCTTTAACTTGCCCCAGGTTCTACCACTCAACAACACGCCAGAGGCAATTTACAGCAGCTAATTAACCCACCAGCTTGCACATCCTTGTGATGTGCGGGGAAACTGCCCAGTCACAGGGAGAACGTGCAAATTTTACTCAGACTGTACCAGAGGTAGAGATTTAACCCCAGTTCTCTGGGGTTGAGAGACAGAGGCTCTACTCACTGTGCCACTGTGCTGATAGGAAGGGAGAGAGAGAGAGAGAGAAAGGGCAGGAAAGTGAAGAGACGAAGATGACATTCCCTGTCGATTCTGATGGAGAGGAAATCAGCCTGAATGACAAGTATGATATTACGAGAGCACTGGAGTGGAAGGCATGGCTAGTGAAACAAGATGTGACAGGGCTGGCAAAATGGAATGCTGTCCTCACAAAGAGCATGGTGGAAGGAGCTGGAGAGAAGGCTGCTGCTGTCCACAGAGAGTGTGTATTGTTGCCTGGAGGTGTTAACTCTGTTTCTCTCTCTACAAGCGCTACCTGACGTGCTGAGTGTCTCCGGTATTTTGTTTTCATTTGAATATGAATTATATTCAGGATAACATAATTCATATTCGGGGGGGGAGGGGGGGGGGGGGGGGGGGGTGTTAGGGGTCAGAGAGAGTTACAGATGTAGGAAGGATATAGGGTCCAGAGAGGTGGTTACAGAGGTAGGCAGGGTTATCAGGGCCAGAAGAAGTTACAAAGATTGGAAGAGGGTTAAGAACCAGAGGGAGTTACAGAAGTAGGGAGAATATAAGGGATGGTTACAGAGGGCATTACGGAGATAGAGAGGATTGTAGGGCCCAGAGGATGTCACAGAGATGGGGAGGCATGTATTAGCTTGAGCAGGTTGTAGATATGGTGAGGGAAGGGGGCTGAAGGAGATACAGAGATTTGAAGGGAGCAGTTGAGGGGCTGAAAGGGGTTACAAAGATAGGAAAGGCGGAGAGGCCAGAGGGGATTAGTGTTAAGAGGCTGGAAGGGAGTAGATAGTGAGGGATCTTGGGGACTGTGTGGGATACAGAGATATAGCCTTTTCTTTTTGTTGGTGTTTATGGAGATTGTATGCAATAATGTGCCTCTCTTGCGTTCTTTGCTGTTATGCTGCGACCCAACTCCCAGCTCTGACCAAGAGCCTTACTCACATGCGTCCCAACACCAACAAGTCCGCCCTTCGCAAAGGATCCTGTTGCGAGAAATGCAATGACACCATGTGCATCACTAATCTCCAGAACCGGCCTCCCACTGCCTGCAGCGGGTTTCCCTGGAGTGGGAAACGCTTTCGGTCAAAGTACTTTGGGGAATTTACTAGAATTTCAGGAGCCCTTGTGTGGGATTTGTAGGTCGTAGGATATTGAGGCCAGCCGGCAGCCTCACTGACGTCTGGTTCATGGCACAGGCTGCACTCCTGACACTGCAGGATTAGAAACATCACCTTCTGTATCTTGAGGCAGGTTTGACAGAGTCTGAACTCTGAGAATGACCCTTGAGCCGTGGTGTACAAGGCATTTCAAATTCAAAGCTAATTGTTTTTGCTAGAGACATGTTTTCACAATTGGTAGATTCCGTGCACTGTTTTAAGACACGTCGATGACCACAACTGGCTTCTGGCGGTTTGAGATATATTGTGTCTCACACAGTCCCTCGGCAATGGAACAGGCCCTTTGGCCCACCATCAAGTACCTATCTATACTAGCCCTTCATAGTGTTCTACCGCACAGTAAAAGGCCCTTCGGCCCAACTGATCGACATTGACCAAGGTGATTTCCTGAGGGCTATTTGCGTGAATTTCTCCCATATCCCTCTGAACTTAGTCATAGAGACATACAGAATAAGCCCTTCAGCTCAACTTGCCCACACCAACCAACATGTCCCATCCACACTAGTCCCACCTGCCTGCGTTTGGTCCACGCTCCTATAAACCTGTCCTATCCATGTACCTGTCCAAATGTTTCTTAAATGTTGCTATACTACTTGCCTCAACTACCACTTCTGGCAACTCGTTCCATGCACCACCCTCTGTATGAAAAAATGACTCCTCAGGTTCCTAATAAATCTTGCCCTTCACCTTAAACCTATTTGTACACCTCCATAAGATCATCCCTCATCCTCCTGCGCTCCAAGGAATAAAGTCCTAGCCTGCTTAACCTCTCCCTATAGCTCAGGCCCTTGAGCCCTGGCAACATCCTCACAAATCTTCCCTGCACCCTTTCCAACTGGACAACATCTTTCCTATAACGTGGTGCCCAGAACTGAAAACAATACTCTAAAGTAAAGATATAAGAAGTAAATCAACTCTATACTTTTCCTGTAAAGAGTCAAGTGTGCTTAATTGTCATATGTGTTAAACATAGAAAATAGGTGGAGGAGTAGGCCATTCGGCCCTTCGAAGCCTGCACCGCCATTCAATATGATCATGGCTGATCATCCAACTCAGTATCCTGTACCTGCCTTCTCTCCATCTCCCCTGATCCCTTTAGCCACAAGGGCCACATCTAACTCCCTCTTAAATATAGCCAATGAACTGGCCTCAACTACCTTCTGTGGCAGAGAATTCCACAGATTCACCACTCTGTGTGAAAAATGTTTTTCTCATCTCGATCCTAAAAGTCTTTCCCCTTATCCTTAAACTGTGACCCCTTGTTCTGGACTTCCCCGACATCGGGAACAATCTTTCTGCATCTAGCCTGTCCAGCCCCTTAAGAATTTTGTAAGTTTCAATAAGATCCCCCCTCAATCTTCTAAATTCTAGCGAGTACAAGCCGAGTCTATCCAGTCTTTCTTCATATGAAAGTCCTGCCATCCCAGGAATCAGTCTGGTGAACCTTCTCTGTACTCCCTCTATGGCAAGAAACCAAGAATTATTCATGGTAAATAAGACCATGGAATCCAAAGTATGAAGTGCAGCCTATACAATGTCCACAGTCGCTCGCTGTTGAGGTAGTTTGAGGTTAGGGTTGTGTAGGGAGGTTCCAGATCCTGATGGTTGATGGGAGGGAGCTATTGTTGAATCTGGAAATAATGGTTCTTAGTCTCCTGTACCTTCTTCCTGATGGAAGCAGCGAGATGAGATTGTTGCCAGGGTGCTGTAGGTCTTTGATGATATTAGTTGCTTTCTTAAGACAGAGCATCCTGTAGATCCTGAAATGGTTGGGAGAGTGATTACTGTGATGGACTGGGCAATGTCCACCACTTTCTGCAGCCTCATGCATTTCTGGTCATAGAATCACCGACCCAAGCTGTGATGCAACCAGTCAGTATGCTCTCCACTGTACACCTGTATATGTTTGATATCGACTCCTTTAAGTGGAGACTTAAAACTCATCTCTACTACCAAGCTTTTTTTGACATCCTCTGAGCGAGGGCTATATGTATGTAGTGATGTTTGTATTTAATCTACGATCCACTGTTGTATAACGTTAGTACTTCCACCAATGTAAAGCCCTTTGGCCAAAGAGAGTTTTTATTTAAATGTGCTATAGAAATAAAAGTGACTTGACTTGACTTGACGATAGAATATTTGGTGACATGCCGAATCTCCTCAAACCTCTGAGGAAATGGAAGCATTGGTGATGAGGTTTCCCTGTGATTGCATTACTGAGCTGATCCCAAGACAGATCTTGAGAAATGTGTACAGCCAGGAGCTTGAAGCTGTGTGTGTGTGAGACGCCGCAGGCCGCACTGCCCCCCGCAACCGCGCGTTGAGCGGACGGGACCCAACGGGTCCTCCTTGGTCTAGTGTCTTTTAAATAATGTAATTGTACTCCTTCTGTCACACCTCTATGTGAAACAATTGCCCATCAGGTCGTTGTTAAATCTTTCCAATCTCATCCTCAAACTATGCCATCTCGTTTTATATTCCCCCACTTTGGGGAAAAGACTGTGACCATCCACCTGCGTTACCTACATCCCTTATGACCCTGTCTATTGCCAACAGGGAAATTCCTCTCTATGGGCAGCATTCACAACGGTTGCAACCTCTTGGTGCTGAGGCAAATGGCACAGGATGGGCAGAGGTGCCTGGTGGTCGTCAGGTAATATGCCAGTTGACAGTGTTTGCCTTCCACCCTTTGTATGTGGTCTCCCTGTGGTTCCTTAGACGAGGCTGGTTAGCTCAACCCTTCCACAGGACAACAATGTGAGCACTGAGACCCTTGGGCAAATAGGACAGGTATCTTGATCAGCATTGTGGTATTCTGTTTAAGAAGGAACTGCAGATGCTGGAAAATCGAAGGTACACAAAAATGCTGGAGAAACTCAGCGGGTGCGGCAGCATCAATGGAGCGAAGGAAATAGGCAACAATAGGCAACAGAGAGGCCCAGGGAGCCGTTGGTGAGAGGGGAGGAGTACCTGCGCTGTAAGTATAAAATACACCGCGGGGCTTGTTTCCACAGAGGCCCAGGGAGCCGTTGGTGAGAGGGGAGGAGTTACCTGTAACCAAATCGCAAACGTTCCAGAGAAGGAGTCTGGGGGAAGCCTCTGATTGGTTTACTTTTTTACATTTTTGCCTTTAGGCTAAGGATTTTGGGAGTAAAGGATTCTGGGAGTTAAGGGTACACTATTTATTAGTAAAGGTTAACGGATAAAGTTTTTGTGTTTTTTAATATTTAATATAGTCAAATTGGGAGTAAGATATGTCGGTGGAGATTGGCCCCGTGGTTTGCTCAGCCTGCAACACGTGGGAGATCAGGGATATGGTCGGTGACCCTGGTGACTACGTTTGCAGGAAGTGTGTACAGCTGCAGCTCCTGGCAGACCGCATTGAACGATTGGAGCTGCGGTTGGATTCATACTGGAGCATCCACGACGCTGAGAAAGTCATGGACAGCACGTACAGTGAGTTGGTCACACCGCAGGTAAAAGGTAAGAGGACAGAAATGGAACGGGTGGCCAATAGTCAGCAAAGCAGTAGGCAGGTAGTGCAGGAGTCCCCTGCGGTCATCTCCCTTCTAAACAGGTATACCATTTTGGAAACTGTTGAGGGAGATTGCTCATCAGGGGAAGGCAGCAGCAGCCAAGTTCATGGCACCATGGGTGGCTCTGCGGCACATGAGGGGGGGAAAAAGAGTGGAAGGGCAATAGTAATAGGGGATTCAATTGTCAGGGGAATAGATAGGCGTTTCTGCGGCCGCAAAAGTGACTCCAGGATGGTATGTTGCCTCCCTGGTGCAAGGGTCAGGGACAAAGATCTTATAGCAGAGCAAGATAGGCTACTCCTGCTAAATGCAATGGACTGACGTGTAGTACGCTATGGAGGGGATCATGGGCATTTTCCACGCCCATTTTAGCAACCTGAGCCTACCTAACCCGACCCGACTCGCACTGTAATCAATGTTGCGGGGCAACAGTTTGTGTGGGTCAGATTCATAAATCTGTCAGTTCAAACTTCTTGTCAAGAATAAAATTTGACTCTGGTAATCGTCTTTTTTAATGTTTTTTAAATCATTTCTTTTTAAATGGCTCACAAACAGTGTTTGAGTTGATTTTGTAGCAACCGGAACCGACCCGACTCGCAGGGTGATTGACAGGGGGGGACTTTTTGTGCGTGATATAGGGTTAGATTCATAATTCTGTTAGTTCATAATTCTGTTGATTCTTGTTAAGGAATAACATGTTTATAAACACACATACATGAAAATTATATAAATGTATATAACACACACAATTATATTTCTTCTAATCCAATAATGAACTTTATTTCAGACTAGACAAGGGACATTAAATAAGAAACATTGTAAATAAGAAACATTGTCTTGGGGCACTCCCTCTCCCTGCTGCCCCGGGCCCCGCACTCCTTCTCCCCCGCACTCTCTCTCTCCCCGCTGCACCGGGCCCCACACTCTATCTCCCCGCTGCCCCGGGCCCCGCACTCTCTCTCCTCGCTGCCCCGGGCCCCGCACTCTCTCTCCCCGCTGCCCCGGGCCCCGCACTCTCTCTCCCCGCTGCCCCGGGCCCCGCACTCCTTTTCCCCGCTGCCCCGGGCCCCGCACTCCTTCTCCCCGCTGCGCACTCCTTCTCCCCGCTGCGGCTCCAATCTTTGGCCGGAAGCAAGAAGGCGGGAGCAAGAAGGCGGAGCAAGATGGCGGAACAAGATGGCGGAGTCAGCTTGCTAAAATGTGTCCTATAATCACCCATGAATCCGCCCATGAGCGTACCTCACGTTTGCGTGAGAGTAATCCATCTTGCTTCGCTATAAGATCTTTGGTCAGGGATGTCACTGAACGGCTGCAGAACATTCTGGAGGGAGAGGGTGAACAGCCAGTTGTCGTGGTGCATATTGGCACCAACGATATAGGTAAAAAAAGGGATGAGGTCCTACAGGATGAATTTAGGGAGCTAGGAGATAAGCTTAAAAGTAGGACCTCAAAGGTAATAATCTCTGGATTACTACCAGTACCATGGGCCAGTCAGAGCAGAAATAGGAGGATATTGCAGATGAATATGTGGCTTGAAAAATGGTGCAAGGGGGAGGGATTCAAATTTTTAGGGCATTGGAACCAGTTCTGGGGGAGGTGGGACCAGTACAAACAGGACGGTCTGCACCTGGGCTGGAATGGAACCAATGTCCTTGGGGGAGTGTTTGCTAGTGCTGTCGGGGAGGATTTAAACTAATGTGGCAGGGGGATGGGTACAAGAGCAGAGGGGCAGGGGGGTGTAAAATGAAGGTAGAAGCAATAGGTAGCAAGGTGAAAAGTAAAAGTGGCAGGCAGCCAAAACCAGGGCAAAAATCAAAAAGGGCCACTTTTCAACATAATTGTATAAGGGGTAAGAGCGTTGTAAAAACAAGCCTGAAGGCTTTGTGTCTCAATGCAAGGAGTATTCGTAATAAGGTGGATGAGTTGAACGTGCAGATAGCCATTAATGATTATGATATAGTTGGGATCACGGAGACATGGCTCCAGGGTGACCAAGGCTGGGAGCTGAACATCCAGGGATATTCAATATTCAGGAGGGATAGAGAGAAAGGAAAAGGAGGTGGGGGGTAGTGTTGCTGGTTAGAGAGGAGATTAACGCAATGGAAAGGAAGGACATTAGTTTGGAGGATGTGGAATCGGTATGGGTAGAGCTGCGAAACAATAAGGGGCAGAAAACGCTGGTGGGTGTTGTGTACAGGCCACCTAACAGTAGTAGTGAAGTTGGAGATGGTATCAAACAGGAAATTAGAAATGCTTGTGACAAAGGCAAAGCAGTTATAATGGGTGACTTCAATCTACATATAGATTGGGTGAATCAAATTGGCAGGGGTGCTGAGGAAGAGGATTTCTTGGAATGTATGCGGGATAGTTATCTAAATCAACATGTAGAGGAACCAACGAGAGAGCTGGCTATTTTAGACTCGGTCTTCAGTAATGAGGAAGGGTTAGTTAGTAGTCTTGTTGTGCGTGGCCCCTTGGGCAAGAGTGACCATAATATGGTTGAGTTCTTCATTAGGATGGAGAGTGACATTGTTAATTCAGAAACAATGGTTTTGAACTTAAAGAAAGGTAACTTTGAGGGTATGAGACGTGAATTGGCCAAGATTGACTGGCAATTAATTCTAAAAGGGTTGACGGTGGATATGCAATGGAAGGCATTTAAAGACTGCATGGATGAACTACAAAAATTGTTCATCCCAGTTTGGCAAAAGAATAAATCAGGGAAGGTAGTACATCCATGGATAACAAGGGAAATCAGGGATAGTATCAAAGCAAAGGATGATGCGTACAAACTAGCCAGAAAAAGCAGCATACCGGAGAACTGGGAGAAATTCAGAGACCAGCAGAGGAGGACGAAGGGCTTAATTAGGAAAGGAAAAATGGATTATGAAAGAAAACTAGCAGGGAACATAAAAACTGACTGCAAAAGTTTTTATAGATATGTGAAAAGAAAGAGATTAGTTAAAACAAATGTAGGTCCCTTGCAGTCAGAAACAGGTGAGTTGATCATGGGGAACCAGGATATGGCGGACCAATTGAATAACTACTTTGGTTCCGTCTTCACTAAGGAAGACATAAATGATCTGCCGGAAATAGCAGGGGCCCGCGGGTCAAAGGAGGTGGAGGAATTGAGTGAAATCCAGGTTAGTCGGGAAGTGGTGTTGGGTAAATTGAATGGATTAAAGGCCGATAAATCCCCAGGGCCAGATAGGCTGCATCCCAGAGTACTTAAGGAAGTAGCTCCAGAAATAGTGGATGCATTAGTAATAATCTTTCAAAACTCCTTAGATTCTGGAGTAGTTCCAGAGGATTGGCGGGTAGCAAATGTAACCCCACTTTTTAAGAAGGGAGGGAGAGAGAAAACGGGGAATTACAGACCAGTTAGTCTAACATCGGTAGTGGGGAAACTGCTAGAGTCAGTTATTAAAGATGGGATAGCAGCACATTTGGAAAGTGGTGAAATCATTGGACAAAGTCAGCATGAATTTACGAAAGGTAAATCATGTCTGACGAATCTTATAGAATTTTTCGAGGATGTAACTAGTAGCGTGGATAGGGGAGAACCAGTGGATGTGGTGTATCTGGACTTCCAGAAGGCTTTCGACAAGGTCCCACATAAGAGATTAGTATACAAACTTAAAGCACATGGCATTGGGGGTTCAGTATTAATGTGGATAGAGAACTGGCTGGCAAACAGGAAGCAAAGAGTAGGAGTAAACGGGTCCTTTTCACAATGGCAGGCAGTGACTAGTGGGGTACCGCAAGGCTCAGTACTGGGACCCCAGATATTTACAATATATATTAATGATCTGG
The DNA here is from genome assembly GCF_028641065.1 of Leucoraja erinaceus. Taxonomy (NCBI): domain Eukaryota; kingdom Metazoa; phylum Chordata; class Chondrichthyes; order Rajiformes; family Rajidae; genus Leucoraja; species Leucoraja erinaceus. The sequence continues at coordinate 85,179,550 of NC_073380.1, read as the reverse complement.
ATGAGGGAATTGAAGGCAATATCTCCAAGTTTGCGGATGACACTAAGCTGGGGGGCAGTGTTAGGTGTGAGGAGGATGCTAGGAGACTGCAAGGTGACTTGGATAGGCTGGGTGAGTGGGCAAATGTTTGGCAGATGCAGTATAATGTGGATAAATGTGAGGTTATCCATTTTGGTGGCAAAAACGGGAAAGCAGATTATTATCTAAATGGTGGCCGATTGGGAAAGGGAGAGATACAGCGAGACCTGGGTGTCATGGTACACCAGTCATTGAAGGTAGGCATGCAGGTGCAGCAGGCAGTAAAGAAAGCAAATGGTATGTTGGCTTTCATAGCAAGAGGATTTGAGTATAGGAGCAGGGAGGTTCTACTGCAGTTGTACAGGGTCTTGGTGAGACCACACCTGCAGTATTGCGTGCAGTTTTGGTCTCCAAATCTGAGGAAGGACATTATTGCCATAGAGGGAGTGCAGAGAAGGTTCACCAGACTGATTCCTGGGATGTCAGGACTGTCTTATGAAGAAAGACTGGATAGACTTGGTTTATACTCTCTAGAATTTAGGAGATTGAGAGGGGATCTTATAGAAACTTACAAAATTCTTAAGTGGTTGGACAGGCTAGATGCAGGAAGATTGTTCCCGATGTTGGGGAAGTCCAGGACAAGGGGTCACAGCTTAAGGATAAGGGGGAAATCCTTTAGAACCGAGATGAGGAGAACTTTTTTCACACAGAGAGTGGTGAATCTCTGGAACTCTCTGCCACAGAGGGTAGTTGAGGCCAGTTCATTGGCTATATTTAAGAGGGAGTTAGATGTGTCCCTTGTGGCCAAGGGGATCAGAGGGTATGGAGAGAAGGCAGGTACGGGATACTGAGTTGGATGATCAGCCATGATCATATTGAATGGCGGTGCAGGCTCGAAGGGCCGAATGGCCTACTCCTGCACCTAATTTCTATGTTTCTATGTTTCCTATTTCCTTCGCTCCATAGATACTGCTGCACACGCTGAGTTTCTCCAGCATTTTTGTGTACCTTGTGGTATTCTGTGACTGCAGCCCCTCTCTCGACGTGGAATCCTCTAGTTCAGGAGACCGTTCGGCCCATCACGCTTGCTCTAGTTACAGTCCGAGCGACCGAGTGGCCCGTCCTTTTCTCTCTGTGTCCGACGCGGTGCACTTCGAGCCTGATACTATAGCGTTAATGCGAGTTGACAGCTTTCGGTTTGCGGCCGTTTCTGGGCGATTACTTCCTGCTCTGTCCAGAGTTGATTTCCCGGAGACCGCCTGCGGCGCCCTCTGTTGATCATTACACGGGCAACATTGAAGCGCAGACAGATGTGAATGGGTCTACTCAGTCCCGCTGCAAATTAAGTTGTAGCGTATTTTCAATAGAGTCGTTCCCGTTAACGACACCCAGATGCAACCCTCCTTCCTCAAAAACAAAGAGATACACGTGAAGGACTATTGTCAGGACATTATTACTGGAAGGGGAAACCTGCAGTGATCTGAGAAAAAACAGAGTGGAGTTGATTAAAAATCTCTTTCGAAGAACTAGTACCAGCTGGAAGGACCGAGCGGTCTCCTTGTGTGCTGGTGGATTCTACGCTTTGTATGTGGGGAAGGATACACTGTGGTAAACGGTTCTTTGCATGTCATGAATTCTAAGATAACAACACAGGCGAGAATATAAGCCACTCGGCACATCCTTGTCATGTTGGGTCTTGGTACATTATCTGAAATTGCTTCAAGACAGAAGTCAATGTGAATTTAAGGCACTTTCAACCTGACACACATCTAGGCTCGCACTGTTTAGACCTTCATTAGAACAGATGTCAGGGGTTATGGGGAGGGAAGACAGGAGAATGGGGTTGAGTGGGAAAGATAGCTCAGACATTGTATGGTGGAGTTATATTGAATGGCAGAGTTGACCTGATGGGCTGAATGGCCTAATTCTGCTAGAACTAGAATTTATGAACTTCTTAGAATTTAAATAAGGACAAATAGGTCTGGAGAGGATACCACCTTCCTTACACTATACTCAGCTCTGGATCACCTTGACAGTGATAACACCATTATCAGGAAGCAATTCATTGATGACAGCTCAGCTTTCATTGCCACAGTACTGGTATAGTTCATCTCTAAACTTCTGGGCCTTGGTATTCGGGCCTCCATCTGCAACTGGCTTCTGGACTCATTGACCATCAGTCAGACTTGATCCATAACGTGAAGTCCCGTAGAGTTGTGTGCTCAACTGCTCAACTCCTTGTACACGTGACCGTGAATATGAGGCCAAGTACAACATCAACTCAATCTTTAACTGCCGTTGGCCGGATCCATAACAACAATTGGACATATGTTGTAAGACAAAGGATGAATCAATGGGGTTTTTGGTGAGTTGGCCCCTTCCTTGTACCATGTTTTCAGAACAATCTATCCCTTAAGGTCACCATGGTGAATATGTTGGTTGTTGATCGAAGGAAGTGGTGGGGGATTGGGATGGAAGTGCTTTGCACAGACTTTTCCTCATCAATGAAGCTGCTGTAGAAATGGTCACACCTTCATGTTCCTGGGCATCCATCTCACCAGTATCCTAACCGGATCCCTGCACACTGATGCGGTGATCGAGAAAATGTATTTACTTTCTTAGGTGTCTGAGATTTGGCAAGTCCACAAGGATTATCTCAAATTTCTACAGACACGCCATAGGAAGTATTGTGACAGGATGCATCTCAGTCTGGCATGGCAACTGCTCTGCTCGTGAGCTGCTGAACCTGCAGAGAGTGGTGAACATAGCCTGGTCCATCACAGGCTCACCACTCACAGCAACAAACTCCATCTTCATGGTGCATTGCATGAAGGAGGCTGAAAATATCACCAAGGATGCCTGCCATCTTGGCTATTCCTTTTTCTCTCTTCTACCTTCTGGGAGAAGGTACAGGAGTTAGAAAGCCCGGAAGTCCAGACTTAAGATCAGCTTCATCTCCACTGCTATCAGATTCCTGAACCACAGAAGTCTCTTTCACATGGGTGAATTTCACATTCCCTGAGGCGCTGCTGCATTCACCGACCCTTAACCCTGTCTTATTCAGTTATTATTTTATTATATTGCAGTATTTTTGTTGCACTGCTTCAAATTGTACTGTAGTGGATGCACTACCATTTTGCTGTTTTGCACTCTTTGTTGTGTTTAGTGTTGTACTCATCATCACTGCATGTATACTGTTTATGCACTTCATGTGAACAAGGAATTTCATTGCACCTTGATGTATTTGACAATAAACTCATCTGTATCTGAATCTAAGACCAGAGTTAAACTTTCTCTGACACATATACATAAAGAGACAGACACAGATAAACAAGCAAGCACACACACACACGCACACAGCAGGTGTCAGAGGTTATGGGGAGAAGGCAAGATAATGGGATTAGGAGGAAGAGATAGATCAGCCATGGTGGCGTAGATAAGATGGGCCGAATGGCCTAATTATGCTCCTATCATCACATGTTCACATTCAGACAGCACACAGGAACATTCTTTCTTTCTCTCTCTCCCTCTCTCACACACACACACTCAAGCACACGCAAGTCTTGGCCGGTGACAGCGGTAAAATATAAATGTTCCCCTGTTCAGAAGTACAGCGTGAATAGACTACTACAGTTAAAGAATTCCAGCCTCTTTCCAGGTAGCAAGGCAGCGGAGAGGATTGGTTTCCAGGGAAGCTATGATTTGTGCTCAGTCCGCCGGGTGGGCGGGGTTTTAGATCCCCCCCCCCCCCCCCCCCCCTCCCCCCCCCCCCCCCCCCCCCCCTCCCCTCCCTCCCACCGAAACCCCATCGATTCATCGACCAAAAAAAATGCTTAGCCTTGTTATAAAAGACGCGAAACTTCCTTTGGGCTGTACTAGTGTTAAGAGAAAGTCAGTACACCGAAGAGGAGGAGACCCGAATAAAGAAGCCGGGCAGCCTGTTGAGATTACGCACGATTTAGTGGGAGGAAAGTGACTTCTGCGCGGATTTGGTTCTCCTGGGTTTGATTTCATCCCTGGGCGCGCAAGAAGTTAACTGCGAATGAATGCAAAAAGAACCAATGCGAGTATTCTAAACATATTTAAGTTTTATTTATTTTGGTAACAGACGTGTCTAGGTTGATGCTGAAAAAAAAATCGCCACCAGCTGGGGGAAGCAATATTTTAACCCTCTGGTGCTAGGACTGAAGATTTGATGTCCAGGGACGCTGGAGTGAAAAGTTGCAGAAGCTTTTGCTGTTTTTGGAAGCGTCCGTTCTCTCCGCACAAATTCAAGCTCAGTTTTTTTACAGTTCGTGTACGTGCCGTTTGATCCAAGTGCCCCCCGAGCACAGGATGAAGCACTGACTCCGTCCCGAGACTTGAATTGAGAAGACCCCACACATACACACTCGCGCACACACACGGGACAACTGTGCTTAACTCAGGAGTGACACCACTTCAATCAGAGGACTTAGCGAGGTGGGTGAATTCGTTTTTAATATTACCCGACGGACAAGATTGTTATTACTTAATTGTAAAAGAAAACACAACATTGCGATTGCAGCATCTGCAGAGTTTTAATTTATTTTTTTTATATTTATGGTTGGTACCAGTAAACTTGTCTTGTTCTTAGTGACGGGTTGCAAAGAGACGGATCTTGTTGAAACGATGGAGCACTTTTGTACACGAAGGGTTAGTTAGGCCCAGTATCTGGTCCGTGGCTGGGGTTGGGTTAGACGGATCTCTCGCCCCCCCCCCCCCCCCCCCCCCCCTTTCCTTCAACAGCTGTATATCTGGAAAAGGGAGCAGGAGTGAGGATGTGAGAACGATGGGATAACTAGCATCTGCCTTACAGGGAAATGAGCGCTGCTGGTAAAATCCCAACGAGAGGATCTCATAGAAACATATAAGATTGTAAAAGGACTGGACAAGCTAGATGCAAGAAAATGTTCCCAATGTTGGAGGAGTCCAGAACCAGGGGCCACAGTCTTAAGAATAAAGGGGAGGCCATTGAAAAATTAGATGAAAAAAAACTTTTTCACCCAGAGAGTTGTGAATTTGTGGAATTCTACACATCTTACACAGAAGGCGGTTGAGGCCAATTCACTGAATTAACTTAAAATAGAGTTTTGGGGCTAGTGGAATCAAGGGGTATGGGGAGAAGGCAGGCACGGGTTACTGACTGTGGATGATCAGCCGTGATCAGAATGAATGGCGGTGCTGGCTCGAATGGGCTGAATGGCCTCCTCCTGCACCTATTTTCTATGTTTCTATGCATCGGTAGGATTTTTTTTTGGGTTAAAGTTTGTTAATGATGGAATCTCCCTTCGAGCTTTTTTTTTCGCCTTCTAATCCACAAGTGGAAGAATGCATTTCAGATCATCTTTATTTTACCGCCGCGTGTAAGAGGGACTTTTGGAGCACGCTTTTAAGACATGTAGAGGTTGATGCTGAATTTGGAGGCATTTGTTTGAAACCGTTGCTGCATGTCTTCACGTTACCTTGCGAGAGATGAAAAGGCGGAGAGGTTGGATGGGGTTGCTGCTGGAGCTGCTGCTTCGTTGAGCGGGGAATCTCCGGCTAGTCTTGCCCACAGACGGGTGTATGTGCAGCCCAGCCCAGCCCAGCCCGTCCCATAACCTTCCCTATTGTGGGGCAAACCTCGTGGCGCCGCCGCCGCCGACCAGGGGAACACCCCCTTTTGTTGCGTCACTATCCCATCCCACGTCACGCCCAGCCAGCCGATTGGCTGCGTGCGAAGGGAATTCCCCTCGGGACCCGGGAGCCCCCGGGAGTGACGTGACGCGTGGTGGCGGTGAGAAGGTGTGGACAACCCTGGGGAAGATGATCTACCCACGGAATACACCCTGCGACCAACCACTAGATAACTCCCAGCTGTTGAATATTCCCAACCACGCCAATTGACTATCCATTGCATATTCCCAACGAACAGACCCAATAATTGCATATTGCCACCCCCTGAATTTCCCCAATCGCATAATCCCAGCTATCCAATATCTCAATTTATCGCATATTCCTCACCACTGGAATTCCCACCCTGCTGAACATTCCCAACGATTGTACTTTCCCACGTGGCCAGAATGGAAACCGACGCTCACTTGTCTAGAAGAGCGTGTTTCGCGTCTTTTCCTACAACTAGAAATGTAATTTAAAGTACGAGAAAGTCACAAATAATATGGCATTTCTAAAATTAAAGCAGAAATGTTGGGAATACTCAACAGGTTCTTCAGATGACAGGATGTGAACCCAATGCAGTAACCCCCCACCCCCCCCCCCCCCCCACAGATGCTGTCTGACCTGCTGAGTATTTCCCAACATTTTCTAATTTTATTTCATTTAAACAGCATTTGGTTGTCAATGTTAATGGGTTTGCATTAGTGTTGGCAGAATCCGGGCCAGCTACTAGTGGACTTTGAATGGACTGAATTATAAATTTACCTCAGCAGCACAAACCAAGTAGTTACCAATGCAGCCTTGTGAATTGACATACATCTCAGGGTTTGTCAGATGAATTATATTTGGCATTGGATGCTTAAAGACTTTACAAAGAAAGTAGTGTTTCTGGTAAGCCAGAGGGTTTGCAGACGTGGAACTCAATTCATTTAAAGATAGATGCAATCAAGTTTATCCAAAAAGGAACCGAATGTTTTGCCATTAGCGTTTTAGACTCATGTGGTGCTCTGAATCTGCCTTTGAGTTTCTCTGTGGCAGTGTATGCTTTAATCCTTGGTGAAGTTATAAATGTCCCAGTGGTTGCCTGAGAGCAAAGATGAAGCACAATGTATCACAGAACTGAGGTTTGTGTAATGTGGACAATGTGTACAGAGAATCCAGCGTTTCAACTTTTCCGTCAACATCTCAGAGGGGTATTAATAGTTACCTAGTGCATTGCAATGGAGGGAGGATTGTGGGGCGATTCTGACTCGGTAAGTAGTTTGAATGTTATATTGAGCGGTCAAGAGTCAAACGGAATGGCAGCCTTGAAATAAATTGCAGGACAGGAAGAGGCAATTGGAGCCAACTGTGTTTATCCTCCAGTGCAGACCCTCTGTAATCCCACTCTGTTCCTTTACTCTCTCCTACCCTCCAATCACTGGCCCAACTCTTTAAAATCTCCACCATGTTCTCGGTTACAATCACTTGATTTCCATCTCTCCTTGACGGGAAGTGAAATTACATGGGATCTGTAAAGTTAGAGACTATTTAGAAGTAAGTTAAGGCACAAGATATAGAGCCTTGATTGTTACATACACGGTTGCTGGGTTAGTTCAGTGAATCAGATCCAGATGTGACCCTTAACTTCCCATCTGCAGGGTGGGACTTTCAACAGAGTCTGTGATTACTGCTCACAGATGGCCCTGATTATGCTCAGAGCTTGATTTGAACGTTATTAAAAAAAAGAGAGTTTCTCTTAGCTTTAAAGAGAGGGAAGCTGTAACCCAGGGTAGTCCGATACAAGGTATGAGGAGTCATCTGATGTCATTGTGCAGCTTGACTCCTTGTTTGGCACTGGCAACCAGTCTCGAGTTACAGCGCCCCTAATATCTGGAGGCCATAATTCTCTCTAATAGGATGATAAAGCATCATTAGTGCAGCTTAGAAAGGTTTGCATTGGCATAGCGCCCTTCACATTACCTCTGTGGATAAGGTTGAGTAAGGTGACACACAGTTGTAAGCCTTTCTATGGCCTTCTCGTGCCAGTGGCACTGTGGTTTGGAGATAGTTGTTGCTGATTGTTCCTGGTTATCATGCCTTCACCCCGACATACACATACACACACACACACGCTCTCACACACACACACACTCTATCATATGCAATCACGCACACTCTCACACACACTCATACACACACACACACTCACATATACAAAAACACTCACATACACACTCGCTCACACACACATACATACACTCGCACACACATAATCTCACACACGCATGCAAGCAACCCCCCCCCTTTTTTAAATAGCCAAGGTGTAGCCAGGGTAATGCCTTCAGCCTTTCTCGAAAGTCCTGCATGTCATCTAAGTAGGCCTTTCCCACTGCGACCACTGAAACATTGCCTTAGCCCTTGGAGTGGGACTTGAGCCACCTACGTTCTGACACAGAGACCACTGTCCCTATCTGAACCAGGCTACTGGTTACAAGGCCATCTGCCAATCACTACATCAAGTACACTCTGCCCGGGACTCAATATATTCTGTGTGGGATCAAAAAATTACAATCAAATAAACTACAGGCTGTAGACAATGTTATTGGTTTGGACCAGATAATGCTGAACAAGGATATTGTTTCTCAGTGCACCAGGTGGCAAGGTTTATTCTCTCTCTGAAACCCAAAGTACTGCCATTCATGATCAATCCATAAGAAAAACAAATGTTGGAAGAACTCGGCCAGTCAAGCAGTGTCTACAAATGAGAACGCAGTCAACGTTTCGAGTCAGGGACTTTTCCTCAGAACCTCGATGTATCAGGAGGTAGCGACAGATTTCTTGTATGCTGTGCTGATCTTTTGAGATTAAAGGTTCATTAAAAGAATAGAAACCAACATTTTCCAGAGCCTTTATTTCACGGGAAGGTTTATCACTTGGGCTGATTTTGTTGCAGGATGTGTTTATGTATTTAACCCCATTACGTTTGCTGACGATTGGTCCTGAAATAGTGACATTGCCATTTGAATAACCATTCACGATTCACCAATCTTTTTAATACCAAAAGGCTTTGAACTGAATTTTGTGAATTTGGTCTGCAAACAGAGTCTGAAGAAAGGTTTCGGCACGAAACGTTGCCTATTTCCTTCGCTCCATAGATGCTGCTGCACCCGCTGAGTTTCTCCAGCAATTTTGTGTACCTGGGGTTTTTTATAGTTTGAGGATCACAATACTACCAAGAAACAATGAAAAATAGTTGAAAATAAACCTATATTTATTCTGTACTATCAGCATTTGTACCTTGCTGATATCTCATGCAGTGCTTTCCTGCATTATCCCCTATCCCCTATCCTTGAGACCACATACTCATGCAGCATGGAAATAGGCCCTGCGACCCAACTAAATCGTGCTATATCGGGGAAATAATCAAGAATTGCAAGGCCTATGGATGCTTTGATGATTTCCTCAATTGGTTGAACATCACAGAATAAATCAAGTTCTTAGGTCCGAACAAAATGTTCCTTGTATACTTTTAAAATTAACTCTTAGAATCGCCTGATTTCTTGAAATATATTGTTTTCTCACACCAGTGGAAACCTTAACAGAACTTTTTCATCTTTTAGTCCAACCTGATCTCTGGTGACATCCCCAATCCGTAGTGATCAAAAATGCAGAGAGACGGAAGGAACAGCAGATAACCATATAACCATATAACAATTACAGCACGGAAACAGGCCATCTCGACCCTTCTAGTCCGTGCCGAACACATAATCTCCCCTAGTCCCATATACCTGCGCTCAGACCATAACCCTCCATTCCCTTCCCATCCATATAACTATCCAATTTATTTTTAAATGATAAAAACGAACCTGCCTCCACCACCTTCACTGGAAGCTCATTCCACACAGCTACCACTCTCTGAGTAAAGAAGTCCCCCCTCATGTTACCCCTAAACTTCAGTCCCTTAATTCTCATGTCATGTCCCCTTGTTTGAATCTTCCCTACTCTCAGTGGGAAAAGCTTTTCCACGTCAACTCTGTCTATCCCTCTCATCATTTTAAAAACCTCTATCAAGTCCCCCCTTAACCTTCTGCGCTCCAAAGAATAAAGCCCTAACTTGTTCAACCTTTCTCTGTAACTTAGTTGCTGAAACCCAGGCAACATTCTAGTAAATCTCCTCTGTACTCTCTCTATTTTGTTGACATCCTTCCTATAATTAGGCGACCAAAATTGTACACCATACTCGAGTATTGGCCTCACCAATGCCTTGTACAATTTTAACATTACATCCCCAACTTCTATACTCAATGCTCTGATTTAATGCTGGTTTATATCGAAGATGGCCATGAAATGGTAGAGTAACTCCAGGGATCAGGCAACATCTCTGAAGAAAAGGAATAGACGATGTTTTGGGTTGGAACCCTTCTTCAGACAAGAAGAAGGGTTCCGACCTGAAACGTCTCCAGAGATGCTGCCTGACCCGCTGAGTTACTCCAGCTTTTTGTGCCTATCGTCGACAATTGAATTCCTCCTCCTTACCACAGTTGCTGCAGGTTGTACTTCATTGACACTGCTGGAAATCAGAACATCAGGTACTTCCATGAGGCAACCTAGATATCCAGAGGTTCACCTTGTGGCTACTTCAGACTCGTAATTCCATCAAGGAATGTGGCATAAATCTCTGTTCCCAGAGAGTAAGGAGAACGTGGAGTATCCGTCCCACAGGGATTAGCGCAATGGAGAGCAAAGATCTATTTAAAGGAAAGCCGGATAAATACATAAGGAAAGAAGCGATGGAAGAATATGACAATGGAAGGAGATGGTGAGGACTGGACAGAAACCCCAGCCATCAGCATGGAGCAGATAGATTTGTTTTGCTGTTGAACATTATATGTAATTAGTTACATCTTGCACTTGGAGTGCTGTCCAAAGTACTGGTCTCAATGTTACAGAGGACATTTGTGAACATGTTGCCACACTGGAGAAGTTTAGTTATGAGGAGACGCTGTCAAGGCGGGGGAAGTTTCTTTAGATCCAATGAAGGGAGTACAGAGGAGGTTCACCAAACTGATTCCTGGGATGGCAGGACTTTCGTATGAAGAAAGACTGGATAGACTCGGCTTGTACTCGCTAGAATTTAGAAGATTGAGAAGGGAACTTATAGAAACTTACAAAATTCTTAAGGGGTTGGACAGGCTAGATGCAGGAAGATTGTTCCCGATGTTGGGGAAGTCCAGAGCAAGGGGTCACAGTTTAAGGATAAGGGGGAAATCTTTTAGGACCGAGATGAGAAAAACATTTTTCACACAGAGAGTGGTGAATCTCTGGAATTCTCTGCCACAGAAGGTAGTTGAGGCCAGTTCATTGGCTATATTTAAGAGGGAGTTAGATGTGGCCCTTGTGGCTAAAGGGATCAGGGGGCATGGAGGGAAGGCAGGTACAGGATACTGAGTTGGATGATCAGCCATGATCACATTGAATGGTGGTGCAGGCTCGAAGGGTCGAATGGCCTACTCCTGCACATATTTTCTATGCTAATGGGAGATTTAATCAAGGCACAGGGTTGTGGAGGTCCAGATAGGATCCTTCCCTTTGGCATAAAACACAGTAACTTGGAACATGGATTTAAAGAAATAGAAGGGATTTGGGAGGAAATAATTACTTTTAAAAGAGTGGTGACATGTACACTCACTACCTGACAGGGTGGGGCATAGACAGATGGAGAGATATTGCCAGGAAACAGGCCCTTTGCCCCTACACTGTCCACAATGACCATCAACCACACATTTATACTAGTCATCCACAACTTTATTCTCGCCACATCATTACCATTTCAACCCAGGATCTACAGCTCACCCACACACCAGTGGCCAATTACCCATGTCTTTAGCATGTGGAAGGCAACAGGAACAGCCTGCAGGAAAACATCTTGGCCACAGGGAGCATAAAACTAATTCCACAAGACATCAGCCGAGGTCAGGATTGAACCTGGGTCTCTGTGACACTGTGAGGCAGTCGCTCTACAAGTTGCGCCGCTAGTGGAGGATAAACCATTATCATATTTTAAATTACCTTAATAACCACTTGAGCATCGACTCCATCTACACGTCACGTTACCTTGAGAAGCAACAAATATAATCTAGATTATCCAATTTTGTTCCAGTCCCTCTTCTCCCCTCTTCTGTCAGGCAGAAGATACAAAAACATGAAAGCATGCACCACCAGATTCATGCACAAAGTCTTCTCTCATTGTTTGCTTTAGACTTTAGAGGTATAAATGCATTTCGTTGTCTCTGTACTGTACACTGACAATGACAATTAAAATTGAATCTGAATCTGAATCTGAATAAAACACGGAAACAGGCTCTTCAGCCCACCGAGTCCATGTCGACCATCTGTCACTCCGTACACCAGCATGTTCCTATACACTAGGGACAAATTACAATTTTATCAAAGCTAATTAACCTACAAACCTGTACATCTTTGGAGTGCGTGCGGAATCCGGTGGACCCAGGGAAAACTCGCTCGGTCACAGGGAGAATGTACAAACTCCATACAGACAGTAGTCAGGATCGAACCCGAGTCTCTGGAACTGTACGGCAGCAACTCTATAGCTGCACTACTATGCCGCACCTTGTTATCAGATTACTGAATGATCCTGTCATAAGCTAAGGCTGTAGTCCTGATCTCCCAACCTACCCAGCATTTTCTCTGCAACTGTAACACCATAATGCTAATATTCTGAACTCTGGTATTTTTCTGTTGTCACTACTGTTGTACTTGTCTACGGGTTGATTGCTCTCATGTAGAGTATGAATTGATTAGACAGCACATGTATAAAGCTTTTCACTGTATCTCGGTACATGTACCAATAATGAACCAATGTCAATACCAATATCAGTCCGGAGCTGAGAGGAACTGAGATTCTGAGATTAGCCCAGCACTCTCTTAATGGTCCAACAGCAACCTGTTAGGTCAAAATTCCTCCTTGCATACTATTAGTATCAATGATTCTATGAAAAATATGAAGGAGATAGGAGCTGGGGGATGTTTGCAGACACCGGATATTATTTATAGTCAAGGCATCCTTCTCCATGTGTTCCTTCACTTGGTAATCTCACAACGTCTATTAAATTCATTGTAGTTGCTGAATGCTCCTTTTAAAGATTTGCCACTAAAACTTCTAAAATTACAATGTGTACTTGCACACTGTTGAGTTTTTCACATTAATGATTTAGAAAATCTCACCCACTTTCATTTTAACACCTGAAAGATTATTGATTATTATATTTTGGGAGTTTAGTCCTTGGTCAATTATCAATGGAAAAACAAAGCCTTTGACACTACAAACCCGGCAAAGCATAGGATTAATATTCCCCCACGAACTGAGAGGTCAGAAGACTCGCAGTCAAGAGTAACATGTTCCCTCGTTGGCGACCATGAAGTGATTTTTCTTTAATCAACCAATGTAGTAAATGGGCTAGTGATTTGGAGCAGGGGACTGCCTGCCTGTCAGATGAGGGCAAATACATTTCAACGTGAGCCTCCTCCAAGGCAGCAGATGAATAAACACACTGAATGGCCAAAGGAAAAATGAATAATGAAATGTTTGCATAAATGTAGCTTCTGTTGAATAATTGAGTCCAGTGTCCCTTTAATGTTGGGGAAGGTGAGGGGGTGGAAGCTGAAACCTAAACCCATCCACTGCTTTGGCTACAGACTACAGGAAGTCGGTCAGTCATTTCATTAAAAGGGGCTGACATCGTTACTGAGTATTTCAGGAGTCTTTAACTCCATATTAAGTTGAAACAATCAAGTTTCCTGGCTCCAATCAATGTTTCACCAATAAATATCACTTGGAGGTATCCACAATTTACAAAGCAGAAAATAACAATCTCTAACCCTGTGATTTTGACCTCTACCATTGAACACAACGGCTAGTGTCCTCAGAGAATCTGATTGTGTGGAAACAGGCAAATTGGCCCTCCAAGACCCTGCTGACCAATCTTTACATGAATCACTCTGAAGTGGGGTCTCTACTCAAGATGCTGTTTGTACATTTTCCTCCACAGATGCTGCCTGGCCCACTGAGTTCCTTCAGCATTTTGTTTTCTTTTTGCTCAAGATTCCAGCATCTGATGAGGGGGGAAAGATTTAATGGGAACCTGAGGGGTAACTTTTTTTTACACAATGGGTGGTGGGTATATGGAACAAGCTGCCAGAGGAGGTGGGTGCAGCAGGTACTATTGCAACGTTAGACAGGTACAGGGATATGGTAGGTTTAGAGAGATATGGGCCAAAAGCAGGCTTGTGAGACTTTTAAGGATAAGTTTAAGGATAAGGGGGAAATCTTTCAGGACCGAGATGAGGAGAACATTTTTTCACACAGAGAGTGGTGAATCTCTGGAATTCTCTGCCACAGAAGGTAGTTGAGGCCAGTTCATTGGCTATATTTAAGAGGGGGTTAGATGTGGCCCTTGTGACTAAAGGGATCAGGGGGTATGGAAAGAAGGCAGGTACAGGATACTGAGTTGGATGATCAGCCATGATCATATTGAATGGCGGTGCAGGCTCGAAGGGCTGAATGGCCTACTGCTGCACCTATTTTCTATGTTTCTATGTTTCTACTAGTGTAGATGGGGCATGTTGGTCGGTGTGGGCAGGTTGGGTCAAAGGGCCTGTTTCCACTCTGTATAACTCTATTACTCTATCTGCAGTCTCTTGTGTCTCCATTTTACACAAATCATTTCCTAACCCATTTTATTCTTCCCACATTCCCATCAACTCGCCATACCTGCTATCACTCACCTACACACAAGGTGCAGTTTACAGTGATTAATTCACCTACCTAACCTATCTTTGGGATTGTGGGAGCACACAAGGGCCACTTTGTGAAATCCACACAGTCACGGGGAGAACGTGCAAACACCACCCAGACAGCGGCAGAGGTCAGGATCAGACCCGGGACCCTGCTGCTGTGAGGCAGAGGCTCTACAGGCGGGTGAAAGATTATCAGCTCGAGAACTGCACACACCGGAACTGAATGGTTACCATGGAAATGTGTACCTTGAAATGAATTGCATTTGCACAGAAACACATGCCAGTTTAATGTTAAAGCATTTTGAAGAGGAAAAGGCAAAGTGTAAGCCAACAGAAAGAACACTGTCTCTTGAAAGGTAACATAAACAGAGACAAATGGAAAAACAAACAGTACAGCATGAAGCAGAGGCCAAGGCCAACTGAATATAGGCAGCCAGACATTGAGCAGGGCAACAGCAGTTTGCCTGCTGACTCTCCCCTTCAGTACATAGACACTGGGAGGGAAAAAATAACACCCTGGTCTTCCTGCTTCATTCATTGCTCATGAGCAGTTTGCTGTCAAGTCTTGCGTGTCGGTGAACTGCAGCAGTTTACCAACTCTTCTGGCTCTCCAGCCACTGCCACAGTCACCGTTTCTGCTAATTGAATATGTAAGAACAGGAAGAGGCCATTCAGCCCCTCTAGTCTGAATGATCATTCAGTTAGACACAAAAAAACTGGAGTAACTCAACGGGCAGCATCTCTGGAGAGAAGGAATGGGTGACGTTTCGGGTCGAGACTCTTCTTCAGTAACTTCATTCAGTTAGGTTGGGATGACCTGTACCGTGACTCAACATCGAACAGTTCAGAATATGAACAGGCCCTTCGGCCCACCATGTCTGTGCTGACCAAGATGACATTTTAAATATGTGTTTATAATATAGTCTATATCCCTGAACTTTAAGCTTTAACGCTCTTACCCATTAAAATACTTACATTTTGATATTGTTAATGGGCAGTTGAGTGTAACGTCCCTTTGAGAGGGCAAGTGTTCAAACATCTCACCATCTTTTATATAACCTGCCCCTCTAAAGGACGGGACCCTCCTGTGAAGGTTCTGCACCCTTGTTCTTGGTTCCTCTCATCTGAGAACATTGTTTTTCCTGATTTCTATAGTTGTCTTTAAACACTTCAAAACAGATTACTATCAAACCCCGTGTAAACCAATCTTGTCTACGAGAGCTGCCCTCATCGTTTCATGAGATCCCCCTGTTTAAAAATGAACTTCCCCAGTGAACGATGGTGTCAATGGGGAGGATATCGGCAAGAGGGAGGAGGGAGGGGGAGTGAGTGAAAGGGAAAGTGAAGGGGCATGAGAGAGAGGGAGGGAATGCGTGAGAGAGAGAGAGAGAGAAGAAGCGAGGGGAGGAGGAAGAGAGTCGGAGGGAAAGGGAGAGAGGTGGATAAGAAAAGGATAAACGAGAGAGATTAAAAAAAGGGATAGGATGAGAGAGACTGAGAGAACGGGAGAGGGGTGGAATAAAGGGAGAATGTGAGAGTGTTGGGTGAGTGGCGGAGATGGAGTAAGAATAAAGAGGAAATGTGATATAGAGCGAGAGATGGCAAGGCGAGAGCAGGCAAGATATTTAGAGTAAGGGGAGAGGGTGAGAGTGGGGGGGGGGAGGGGCGAGGGAGATGGGCAAGAGAGAGAGAGATAGACCTATTAGAATGGTTTACTCTTGGAAGCTAACAATAACGTGAACCAAGGAAAGCTGGGTAATCTTGGGGCTAGCGACCATGAAACGGTTAACCTTCATGGTATTGAATTTGGATGTAAAAGTTTTAGTAGCGATTTGTTACATTGTGGAAATTTACCCCTGCTTCTCTCTGACCCCA
The DNA here is from genome assembly GCF_028641065.1 of Leucoraja erinaceus. NCBI lineage: Eukaryota > Metazoa > Chordata > Chondrichthyes > Rajiformes > Rajidae > Leucoraja > Leucoraja erinaceus. The sequence continues at coordinate 85,163,182 of NC_073380.1, read as the reverse complement.
CAGATGCGCTGCAAAAGCCTCCCCTCCATCCTGCGGATTGTGGGGACTACTTTGTTTGGCCTTGCTCTTCTGGTGGGTATCGCAGCTGCTTATATCGTAGGTTATCAGTTCATAGCCACGGACAATTACTACTTTTCTTTCGGACTGTACGGAGCTATCTTATCCCTTCACCTCCTTATTCAAAGCCTCTTTGCCTTCTTGGAGCACCGGAAGATGAAACGCTCACTGGAAACCCCCATAAAACTCAACAAGACGGTGGCTCTGTGCATTGCGGCCTACCAGGAGGACCCAGACTACCTGCGAAAGTGCCTGCTGTCGGTCAAAAGGCTGAGCTATCCGGGGATGATCGTGATCATGGTCATTGACGGCAACAACGACGACGACCGCTACATGATGGAGATATTCGGCGAGGTGATGGGACGGGACCGCTCGGCCAGCTACCTGTGGAAGAGCAACTTCCACGAGCGGGGGCCAGGGGAGAGCGAAGAGTCTCACAGGGAGAGCATGCAGTACCTCACGGGGCTGATCAGGTCAAACAAGAGCGTCTGCGTGATGCAGAAGTGGGGAGGCAAGCGAGAAGTGATGTACACTGCGTTCAAGGCACTGGGCCGGACTGTGGATTACGTACAAGTAAGGCTATTGACCTTGGAAATGGTTCCGATCAACACTCGTGTGACCATGAAAGAACTCTATATGAAATGTAGCAGATGTACTTGCATATTGCTCCAGTAAAACTTGCTATGTTTGTTAGGTCAATGTTATAATGTAGTACATTATACCAGGCTACTACAATATGGGTTAATATATGATGAGCATTTGACAGCACTGGGCCTGTACTCGCTGGAGTTTAGAAGGATGAGGGGGAGACCTCATTGAAATTTATCGAATAGTGAAATGCCTGGATAATGTAGATGTAGAGGGGATGTTTCCACTAATGGGAGAGTCTAGAACCAGCAGCCACAGCCTCGGAATAAAAGGATTTACCTTTAGCAGGGAGAAGAGGAGGAATTTCTTTACATAGAAACATAGACATAGAAAATAGGTGCAGGAGGAGGCCGTTCGGCCCTTCGAGCCAGCACCGCCATTCATTGTGATCATGGCTGATCGTCCCCTATCAATAACCCGTGCCTGCCTTCCCCCCATATCCCTCGACTCCACTAGCCCCTAGAGCTCTATGTAACTCTCTCTTAAACCCATCCAGTGACTTGGCCTCCACTGTCCTCTGTGGCAGGGAATTCCATAAATTCACAACTCTCTGGGTGAAAACGTTTTTTCTCACCTCAGTCTTAAATGACCTCCCCTTTATTGTAAGACTGGCCCCTGGTTCTGGACTCGCCCAACCTTGGGACCATTTTTCCTGCATCTAGCTTGTCCAGTCCTTTTATAATTTTATATGTTTCTATAAGATATCCCCTCATCCTTCTAAACTCCAGTGAATACAAGCCTAGTCTTTAATCAGAGGGTGGAGAATCTGTGGAATTCATTGCCACAGAAGGCTGTGGAGGCCAAGTCACTAGATATTTTTAAGGTAGACAAAAATGCTGGATATACTCAGCGGGTGAAGCAGCATCTATGGAGTGAAGGAAATAGGCAACGTTTCGGGCCGAAACCCTTCTTCAGACTGATGTGAGGGGGTGGGGGGAGGGGGGGGCGGTAATAAGATCGGAAGAGGAGGCGCCAGAGGGCTGAGGGAGAGCTGAGAAGGGGAGGAGACAGTAAGGACTACCTGAAATTAGAGAAGTCAATGTTCATACCGCTGGTATGTACAAACTGCCCAAGCAAAATATGAGGTGCTGCCCCTCCAATTTCCAGTGGTTGTCACTCTGGCCATAAAAGAGGCCCAGGACAGATAAGTCGGATTCGGGATGGGAGTGGGGAGTTGAAGTGCTGAGTCACCAGGTTGGTCATTGCGAACTGAGCGGAGGTGTTCGGCAAAGTGATCGCCAAGCCTGCGCTTGGTCTCACCGATGTAGATCCGCTGATCTGCTTGGGTCCTTGAATGGAATCAAGGGGGGAAGTAAAGCGACAAGTGTAGCATTTCTTGCGGTTGCAAGGGGAAAGTGCCAGGAGAGGGGGTGGATCGGGTGGGAAAGGATGAATTGACCAGGGAGTTACGGAGGGAGCGGTCTCTGCAGAAAGCAGGCAGGCGAGGAGATGGGAAGATGTGGCGAGTGGTGAGGTCACGTTGGAGATGGCGAAAATGACGGAGAATTATTTGTTGTACATGGCAGCTGGTAGGGTGGAAGGTGAGGACCTTCCACCCTATTTTTAAGGCAGAGATTGACAGATTCTTGTACGTGTGTCAGAGGTTATGGGGAGAATGCAGGAGAATGGGGTTGAGAGGAAAAGGTAGATTAGCCATGTTTGAATGGTGGAGTAGACTTGATGGGCTGAATGGCCTAATTCTGCCCCTAGAGCCTATGAACTTTGATCTATGAAACATACCAAAGGACCGTAATAATCGAGACATAGAGTAATGTTAAAATTGTGCAAGGCATTGGTGAGACCAAATCTGGAGTATGGTGTACAATTTTGGTCCCCAATTATAGGAAGGATGTCAACCAAATAGAGAGAGTACATATGAGATTTACTAGAATGTTGCCTGGGTTTTCAACAACTAAGTTACAGAGATAGGTTGAATAAGTTAGGTCTTTATTCTCTGGAGCGCAGAAGGTTAAGGGGGGACTTGATAGAGGTCTTTAAAATGATGAGAGGGATAGACAGAGTTGATGTGGACAAGCTTTTCCCTTTGAGAATAGGGAAGATTCAAACAAGAGGACATGACTTCAGAATTAAGGGACAGAAGTTTAGGGGTAATATGAGGGGGAACTTCTTTACTCAGAGAGTGGTAGCGGTGTGGAATGAGCTTCCAGTGGAAGTGGTGGAGGCAGGTTCATTGGTATAATTTAAAAATAAATTGGATAGGCATATGGATGAGAAGGGAATGGAGGGTTATGGTATGAGTGCAGGCAGGTGGGACTAAGGGGAAAAAAAGTTGTTTGGCACGGACTTGTAGGGCCAAGATGGCCTGTTTCCGTGCTGTAATTGTTATATGGTTATAGAGCTACATAGCATGGGAGCGGGCCCTTCTCCCCCAGTGCCTCTTTTCCAGGCATTAACTATCCATTCACACTAATCCCATTTTATTCTCTTGCAAATATCCCTCAACTCCTCCAGATTCTACCACTCGCTTTTACCGTAGGCGATTAGCCGATTAACTTCCCATCCCGCAAGTCTTTTGGAAGTGGGAAGAAACAGGAGCATCCGGGGGAAACCCATGTGGTCACAGAGAGAACTTGTAAATTCCTCACAGACAGTGCAGGCAGTCAGGATTGAACCCAAGTTGCCAGCACCGTGAGGCAGCGGCTCGATCAGCTGCTGGCCCCGCTCATTCAAGGACGTTCAACTGTTTTAAAAAGCAATTATGATTAGCAATTCAGAGCAGATAAGCCTGAAATAAATGGAGGTATGGGGAGGAGGAGACAGCATTTACATTCCACCTCTCCTTCCTCCCGCAAACTTTCCCAAAAAAAGTAACCTGCCAACTGTCTGGGATGGGTTTCGGTTTCCCACAAGAAGCTGTGTTGATAGCCAGCATTGGCTGGAAGAGTCTAGTGCTTGTTAATACCTAGCACTGATTGGAAGGAGAAAGCTAAGCCTGTTTGCAGACTTGTGCTTAACCTGCCTGGCATCACAGAGCAGTTTACCAGAACCTCACAGACAGTGGTCCAAATAGTGCAGCTTTGAAATAAAAAAGCACCACCCTCCACCCCAACTCCCACTGTCAAATGGCCATCCTTCCTGAACAAGTCTAGACGCCCTGTCTGAGGTCACAGTGCGAGTCATATCAAAGGCTGAGCCTTCCTCCATTTGAGTCCATCCTGCACAGGTCCGCCAGGAGACGTGAGGAGTGAAGCAGTTCTTCATCCATTCTAACCTGTCGGTCTGCAGTACACCCTAGTAATGAGGTGAGAGGGGGAAGATTTAATAGGAACCTGACGGACAACATTTTCACTCAGAGGGTGGTGGATGCATGGATCGAGGTCCCAAAAGGAGGTAATTAAGGCAGGTACCATAACATAGAAACATAGAAAATAGGTGCAGGAGTAGGCCATTCGGCCCTTCGAGCCTGCACCGCCATTCAATATGATCATAGCTGATCATCCAGCTCAGTATCCTGTACCTGCCTTCTCTCCATACCCCCTGATCCCTTTAGCCACAAGGGCCACATCTAACTCCCTCTTAAATATGGCCAATGAACTGACCTCAACTACCTTCTGTGGCAGAGAATTCCAGAGATTCACCACTCTCTGTGTGAAAAATGTTTTCCTCATCTCGGTCCTAAAGGATTTCCCCCTCAGCCTTAACAGCATTAAAACACACTTGGACAGGTATATGGATAGGAAAGGTTTCAAGGGATATGGGCCAAACATGGGCAAATGGGATTAGCTTGGATGAGGCATCTTGGTCAGTATGGATGAGTTTGGCCAAAGATCCTGTTTGTGGGCTGTATGACTACAAAGCTAATGGATCAGGGGCCAACACTAGAATTGCCCAAGTTGCTCTGGTACAATCACCAAGATGGAAAGGTTTTATTCTTGTGATTAAAAGCTAGCTGATACATTTTTATTTTGATTTGCCTACTCATAGTAGCTTATGGGTCTCAAAATATGATCTACTTATCTTTAGAATCCCTTATTATAATATTGTGAAATATTACAGAGCTTAAAGAGGTCAATGGCCCCACACTGCCTCATGACAAACTCCTCTCACCCCACCCCATTTCACTCAAAATTTTATAACAGAAAATGCTTGAAACACTCTACAGGTCAGGCGACATGGAGAGAGAAACAGAGTTGGTGTTAGGTTGGAGAATCTTCATCTGAACTTGGACAGAGAGAGGAAGCAGCTTAGTTTTATGCTGCAGAGAGGATGGGGCAAGGGTTGTAGGACTAATTGAATGTCAGTGGTAGGATAAGGAAAAATGGTTTCCATTGGAATAAGCTGCTAATGAAGATCTTTGGTTGATAAGTTATTGAGGGACATGGAGGTCTTACTTTTATTTGGAAGAATTTTTAGAATAGGGTCTATTGTACTCAAGGAGATTATAGATGCAGTTACCTCAAAAGGCCATCCTAACGTTAGGAAGCTTGGCTATGGCTGTTACTTTATACTTACAACTGGAGGGATGGAGGGATATGGACCATGTGCAAGCGGATGAGATTAATTTATCCTTGTATTATGTTCAGCACAGATATAGTGGACCGAAGTTCCATAAAAACTGGGAAACACAGGTCAGAGCTCAGGGAAATGTCCAGCAGATCAGACCTTGTCAATGGAGAGAGAAGCATAGTTATAAGCCGGAGAGGAATGGGCCAGTACTGAAGCAAGCAAAGAAAGCGAGTTGCCTGAAATTGTTGAAGTCATAATGTCCAAGCCTTCAAGCTGCAGAGCGAGGTGCTGCTCCTCAAGCTTGCGTTGGGCCGCATTATAACAGTGCAGGAGGTCCGAAAACTCAGGATGATGAGTGGGAGGGTGAATTAAAGTTTCAGGCAACAGGAAACTCAGGGTCACCAAAGCAGTTACCCTATCAGTCTGAAGAAGGATTTCGGCCCGAAATGTTGCCTATTTCATTCGCTCCATGGATGCTGCTACACCCGCTGAGTTTCTCCAGCATTTTTGTGTACCCTATCTGCGTTTGTTTTCTCCAATGTAGCAGAGGCTCAATGAAGTGTCAGTGAATTGCTGCCTCAGCTGGAAGGAATGTTTGGCAGAGGGTGAGGGGAAGGGTTATAGAGGCATTACAGCACAGTCCAAATTTCTCTCAACCTTTTCTGTCCATGTACCTGTCCAAAGGTCTTTTAAATGTTTCTGCTTCAACTACCTCTTCCAGCAGCTTATTTCATACACTCACCACCCTCTGTGAAAAACTTGCCCCTCGGGCTCCTATTAAATCTTTCCCCTCCTGATCCTATCCTCCTCATGATTTAACACATCACTGGAACTTCATCCCTCAGGCTCCTGGGCTTTAAGGAATAAACCTTTTCTTATAACCCAGGTCTTCAAGTCCTGGCAACACTTAAATACACTGACTGATCAATGTGCCAAAAGTGTTCTTGACTACTCTCTACCTATGAGGCCTCTATGTACCTGCACACACCGATTCCTCTGCTCTACAACACTCCCCAGGGCCCTGCCATTCACTGTGAAGGTCTTACCGTGGTTTGACTTTTGTTCCACAGGATGTATTTACAGTGTAGTACAGACTGCTGGTGTGGTGAAGACCGATTTCATAGAAATATAGAAACAGAAAATAGGTGCAGGAGTAGGCCATTTGGCCCTTCGAGCCTGCATTGCCATTCAATATGATCATGGCTGATCATCCAACTCAGTATCTTATACCTGCCTTCTCTCCATACCCCCTGATCCCTTTAGCCACAAGGGCCACATCTAACTCCCTATTAAATATAGCCAATTAACTGGCCTCAACTACCTTGTGTGGCAGAGAATTCCAGAGATTCACCACTCTCTGTGTGAAAAATGTTTTTCTCATCTCGGTCCTAAAAGATTTCCCCCTAATCCTTAAACTGTGACCCCTTGTTCTGGACTTCCCCAACATCGGAAACAATCTTCCTGAATCTAGCCTGTCCAACCCCTTAAGAATGTTGTAAGTTTCTATAAGATCCCCCTCAATCTTCTAAATTCTAGCGAATACAAGCCGAGTTCATCCAGTCTTTCTTCATATGAAAGTCCTGACATCCCAGGAATCAGTCTGGTGAACCTTCTCTGTACTCCCTCTATGGCAAGAATGTCTTTCTCAGATTATGAGACCAAAACTACGCAATACTCCAGGTGTGGTCTCACCAAGAACCTGTACAACTGCAGTAGAACCTCCCTGCTCCTATACTCAAATCCTTTTGCTATGAATGCTAACATACCATTCGCTTTCTTCACTGCCAGCTGCACCTGCATGCCTACTTTCAATGATTGGTGTACCATGACACCCAGGTCTCGTTGTATCTCCCCTTTTCCTAATCGGCCACCATTCAGATAATAGTCTACTTTCCTGTTTTTGCCACCAAAGTGGATAACCTCACATTTATCCACATTATACTGCATCTGCCATGCATTTGCCCACTCACCCAGCCTATCCAAGTCACCTTGCAGCCTCCTAGAATCCTCTACACAGCTAACACTGCCCCCCAGCTTCGTGTGTTCTGCAAACTTGGAGATATTGCATTCAATTCCCTCGTCCAAATCATTAATATATATTTAAATAGCTGGGGTCTCAGCACTGAGCCTTGTGGTACCCCGCTAGTCACTGCCTGCCATTGTGAAAAGGACCCGTTTACTCCTACTCTTTGCTTCCTGTCTGCCAGCCAGTTCTCTATCCACATCAATACTGTACCCCCAATACCGTGTGCATTAAGTTTGTATACTAATCTCTTATGTGGGACCTTGTCAAAAGCCTTCTGAAAGTCCAGATATAACACATCCACTGGTTCTCCCTTATCCACTCTACCAGTTACATCCTCGAAATATTCTATAAGATTCGTCAGACATGATTTACCTTTCATAAATCCATTCCGACTTTGTCCAATGATTTCACCACTTTCCAAATGTGCTGCTATCCCATCTTTAATAACTGACTCTAGCAGTTTCCCCACTACCGATGTTAGACTAACTGGTCTGTGATTCCCCGTTTTCTCTCTCCCTCGCTTTTTAAAAAGGGGGGTTATGTTTGCTACCCGCCAATCTTCAGGAACTACTTCAGAATCTAAAGAGTTTTGAAAGATTATTACTAATGCATCCACTATTTCTGGAGCTACTTCCTTAAGTACTCTGGGATGCAGCCTATCTGGCCCTGGGGATTTATCGGCCTTTAATCCATTCAATTTACCTAACACCACTTCCCGGCTAACCTGGATTTCACTCATTTCCTCCATCTCATTTGACCCCCGGTCCCCTGCTATTTCCAGTAGATTATATATGTCTTCCTAGTGAAGACAGAACCAAAGTAGTTATTCAATTGGTCTGCCATGTCCTTGTTCCCCATGATCAATTCACCTGTTTCTGACTGCAAGGGACCTACATTTGTTTTAACTAATCTTTTTCTCTTCACATATCTAAAAGCTTTTGCAGTCAGTTTTTAAGTTCCTTTCTTATGTTTTCTTTCATAATCTATTTTCCCTTTCCTAACTAAGCCCTCTGTCCTCCTCTGCTGGACTCTGAATTTCTCCCAGTCCTCTGGTAGGCTGCTTTTTCTGGCTAATTTATATGCTTCATCTTTTGTTTTGATACTATCCCTGATTTCCCTTGTTATCCACGGATGCACTACCTTCCCTGATTAATTATTTTGCCAAACTGGGATGAACATTTATTGTAGTTCATCCATGCAGTCTTTAAATGCCTTCCATTGCATATCCACCGTCAACCCTTTAAGAATCAATTTCCAGTCTATCTTGGCCAATTCACGTCATACCATCAAAGTTACCTTTCTTTAAGTTCAGAACCCTTGTTTCTGAATTAACTACGTCACTACGTCCATCCTATTGAAGAACTCAACCATATTATGGTCACTCTTGCCCAAGGGGCCACGCACAACAAGACTGCTAACTAACCCTTCCTCATTACTCAATATCCAGTCTAGAATAGCCTGCTCTCTTGTTGGTTCCTCTACATGTTGGTTTAGAAAACTATCCCGCATACATTCCAAGAAATCCTCTTCCTCAGCACCCCTGCCAATTTGATTCACCCAATCTATATGTAGATTGAAGTCACCCATTATAACTGTTTTACCTTTGTTGCATGCATTTCTAATTTCCTGTTTGATGCCATCCCCAACTCCACTACTACTGTTAGGTGGCCTGTACGCAACTCCCACTAGTGTTTTCTGCCCCTTAGTGTTTCGCAGCTCTACCCATATCGATTCCACATTCTCCAAGCTAATGTCCTTCCTTTCTATTGCGTTAATCTCCTCTCTAACCAGCAACGCTACCCCACCTCCTTTTCCTTTATGTCTATCCCTCCTAAATAGTGAATATCCCTGGATGTTCAGCTCCCAGCCTTGGTCACCCTGGAGCCATGTCTCCGTGATCCCAACTATATCATAGTCATTAGTAGCTATCTGCACATTCAACTCATCCACTTTATTACGAATGCTCCTTGCATTGAGACACAAAGCCTTCAGGCTTGTTTTTACAACAATCTTACCCCTTATACAATTATGTTGAAAAGTGGCCCTTTTAGATTTTTGCCCTGGTTTTGTCTGCCTGCCACTTTTACTTTTCATCTTGCTACCTATCGCTTCTACCCTCATTTTACACCCCTCTGTCTCTACGCTCACACATTTAAGAAACCCTTTCCCTTTAACTCCATCCTCGACTATTCCATTTGACACCCCACCCCCCTTATTCAGTTTAAAACCACCCGTGTAGCAGCGGCAAACCTGCCTGCCATAATGCTGGTCCCACACCTGTTAAGATGCAATCCGTCCCTTTTGTACAGTTCCCCTTACTCCAAAACAGATCCCAGTGATCTAAGAATCTAAATCCCTGCCCCGTGCACCAGTTCCTCAGCCACACATTCAGGTCCCGTATCTCCCTGTTCCTGCTCTCGCCAGCACGGGGAACTGGAAGCAAACCGGAGATAACAACCCTGGAGGTCCTGCTTTTCAACATTCATTGCGGCCTTCCAAGAGTGAATTAGAGAACTATACTGCGGAGAAAGATTTTCATGGTTACGGAAAAGGAGCAAGTAAATTGTGGTGGAAGAGAGCAAGCACAGACACGATAGACCGAATGGCCACATTCAGTGCCGTATATTGATTCTATTACCCCCACTCTATTATCACCAGTAAGTTGTCCAGGTACTTGGAGGTTAGCACATGAATGTGAAATGTGAACATAATAATGCCCCTGTCCCACTTAGGAAACCTGTACGGAAACCTCTGGAGACTTTGCGCCCCACCCAAGGTTTCCGTGCGGTTCCCGGAGGTTGCAGGTGGTTGCCGGTAGTGGAAGCAGGTAGGGAGACTGACAACAACCTCCGGGAACCGCACGGAAACCTTGGGTGGGGCGCAAAGTCTCCAGAGGTTTCCGTTCATGTTGCCTAAGTGGGACAGGGGCATTATTAGAACATAAGAGGTAGAAGCAGGTGTAGGCCATTCGGCCCATCACCATTCATTAAGAATATGGCTGACCCAACCTAACCCTCACCACTTTTCCTGCCTGCTGCCCATCAGCCTTAACTCTCTTATTGATCAGAAACCTGCCTTCAGCAATGACTAGGGGAGTAATCAAGTCAGTCTTAAGTGGACAATCCCTTGTCTGATATTACAATCCTCTGTCCCACTTCCCCACACTGGGGATAACATCTCTTCGGCCTCCACCCTTTCATTTTCCCCTAGAGTTTTTCATATTTAAATAAGATCACCCCCCATTATTTCCGGCCCACTAACGCACATTTAAAAAGTGTGCGGGCTAGATGTTCCCCCGCTGTACGAGATGTCTCTTTCTTTGCACTGTTATCAGTGAGATTTATCTAGTGTCCAGAGAGCTTCAGACTGAATGGAGGAGGCCAAATCCTTTATGAAACATGCCGATCCATAGCAAATAGATAGCAGGTTCTTCAAAGTGAACTATAAACCTTGCCCTGATATATAGGGTTGTCAAGGGCCCATTCCTCAGCTTAAGTCAAAGCACAGGCCGTCTGATTGTAAATAAACTGATACCAATCTAGTTCATCTACACAATGGAGACCAGCGCAGTAGACAGGACTTTTGATGTAGCAACAAGATTCTTCCTCAGTAAATGTGTTCCAGATTGATCCTGTCAGCAGCTAATGCGAGTGGGAAAATATATCTATCGGCAGTGAAGATGGGTTGTGGTAAATGGTTTTCAGATTATCATAAATCTGGAGAACTGTTTGCAGTCTGCAAAGGGAACAATAGAAAGCTTACATTTTAAACAGCCCTTCAATTCATTCATTCAACTTTATTCAGCAGCTCCCCCACCAAAGCCCAAGGAGAGTTCTTCCATTGATTCAGGAAATGATACAGAGCAGGAAGATTCCACTGTCTCCACCCTGAGCAGGAGGACTGATGGGACTCTTAACGTTCGTTAGTGAGACTTTTGACAAAATGTTACAAAATATGTGTATTTCACAACACCTGGCCTTGGGTGCAATGAATTAGTTTAGTTTATTGTCACGTGTACTGAGGTGCTGTGAAACACTTTTGTTGCGTGCTAACCAGTCAGTGGAAAGACTATATCCCTGAGTATAGAAGCTGGGATGTAATGTTAAAATTGTACAAGGCATTGGTGAGACCAAATCTGGAGTATGGTGTACAATTTTGGTTGCCCAATTATAGGAAGGATGTCAACAAAATAGAGAGAGTACAGAGGAGATTTACTAGAATGTTGCCTGGGTTTCAACAACTAAGTTACAGAGATAGGTTGAATAAGTTAGGTCTTTATTCTCTGGAGCGCAGAAGGTTAAGGGGGGACTTGATAGAGGTCTTTAAAATGATGAGAGGGATAGACAGAGTTGATGTGGACAAGCTTTTCCCTTTGAGAATAGGGAAGAGGACATGACTTCAGAATTAAGGGACAGAAGTTTAGGGATAATATGAGGGGGAACTTCTTTACTCAGAGAGTGGTAGCGGTGTGGAATGAGCTTCCAGTGGAAGTGGTGGAGGCAGGTTCATTGGTATCATTTAAAAATAAATTGGATAGGCATATGAATGAGAAGGGAATGGAGGATTATGGTATGAGTGCAGGCAGGTGGGACTAAGGGAAAAAAAGTTGTTCGGCACGGACTTGTAGGGCCGAGATGGCCTGTTTCCGTGCTGTAATTGTTATATGGTTATATGGTTATATATGATCACAATCGAGCCATCCACAGTGCACAGATACATGATAAAGGGAATGGTGTTCAGTGCAAGATAAAGTCCAGTAAAGTTCAATTAAAGGTAGTCCAAGGGTCTCCAGTGAGGTAGATAGTAGCTCAGGACCATTTTCTAGTTGTTGATAGGATGATTAAGTTGCCTGATAACAGCTTCGGAAGTTACCGTCCCTGAATTTGGGGTGTACGTTTTCACACTTCTGTACCCCTTGCCTGATGGGAGAGGGTAGAAGAGGGAATTACCGGGGTGAGTCTCATCGTAGATTATGCTGTTGGCCTTGCCATGGCAAAATGAAGTATAAATGGAGTCAATGGAAGGGAGGTTGGTTTGGGTGATAATCTTGGCTGCATGCACAATTCTCTGAAGTTTCTTACAATCTTGGATGGAGAATGGGTGGACTATCTGATGTGTCAAACCTTGGTTTCAGGATATCATAGAAACATAGAAAATAGATGCAGGAGTAGGCCATTCGGCCCTTCGAGCCTGCACCGCCATTCAATATGATCATGGCTGATCATCCAACTGAGTATCCTGTACCTGCCTTCTCTCCATACCCCCTGATCCCTTTAGCCACAAGGGCCACATCTAACTCCCTCTTAAATATAGCCAATGAACTGGCCTCAACTACCTTCTGTGGCAGAGAATTCCACAGATTCACCACTCTGTGTGAAAAATGTTTTTCTCATCTCGGTCCTAAATGATTTCCCCCTTCTCCTTAAACTGTGACCCCTTGTTCTGGACTTCCCTAACATCGGGAACAATCTTCCTGCATCTAGCCTGCCTAACCCCTTAAGAATTTTGTAAGTTTCTATAAGACCCCCCCTCAATTTTTTAAATTCTAGCGAGTACAAGCAGAGTCTATCCAGTCTTTCTTCATATGAAAGTCCTGACATCCCAGGAATCAGTCTGGTGAACCTTCTCAGTACTCCCTCTATGGCAAGAATGTCTTTCCTCAGATTAGGGGACCAAAACTGTACGCAATACTCCAGGTGTGGTCTCACCAAGACCCTGTACAACTGCAGTAGAACCTCCCTGCTCCTATACTCAAATCCTTTTGCTATGAATGCTAACATACCATTCGCTTTCTTCACTGCCTGCTGCACCTGCATGCCAACTTTCAATGAACGGTGTACCATGACACCCAGGTCTCGTTGCATCTCCCCGTTTCCTAATCGGCCACCATTCAGATAATTTCCTGACCTGAGGGTCTGTGGCCACCGTCTTGCTACCTCCTGAGCTAGCTGCCCTCCGTCTTATCCACACTCTGTCTCTTTCCCCACCCCAACCGCTTCCAAGGCTTGCCTCTTGCACTCCCATGCCCTCTCCCCTCAATCTCACTGACTCGTGGGCCATCTCCCCAGTCCCAAGCTTTCCACCCTCTCAGCCCTCAATTTTGGGCTCTTTCCACTCTTTCTCCCTCCTCCTCTTCCCACATTTTCCCATTCCCAATCTATCACTTCCTTCCTCTCCTCGGTACTGGAATGACCAGTCCCACCCCCTCCTTCCCAGTCCTGTTCCCTCCACTTCTCTCTCCGTACTTCTGAGCTCTATCCCCCCCGTCTCCCCAGACGTTTGGCATAACTGGAAGTATAAACATTGCTATTTTACATTTTGCTTCATCCTTAACTAGGCTGAAGCCTTTTGAAGTTGATCCCACAGTCTGGTACGGCAATAATTGACATCAGACTGTAGAACATTTGGCAGAGGAAATTGAAAATGGAGAACCAAGCACTTGAGCTGTTGAAAGATAAAATCCTTTTGAATCAGATCAGCTTCAATGACTGCAAAATAAAGTCATGAAGACATATGGCACGGATCAGGCCCTTCATCTCACTGAGTCCCCTCCAAAACAACACACTTCTTACCCAGGCCCATTTTATTCTCCCCACATGCCTCTCCCAGACCCTACCATCCACCTGCATGTAAGGTAGGGGCAGTTAATCTACTGACCTGCATGCTTTTGGGATGTGGGAGGAATCTGTAGCAGTAGAGTTACTGCCTTACAGCGCCAGAGGCCCGGGTTCGATACTGACTACGGGTGCTGTCTAAATGGAGTTTGTACATTCTCCCCGTGACCACGTGGGTTTACCCCGGGTCCTCTGGTTTCCTCCCACACTCCAAAGACTTACAGATTTATGGGTTAATTGGCTTTGGTAAACGTTGTAAATTGTCCCTGGTGTGTAGGATAGCGTTAGAAACATAGAAACATAGAAAATAGGTGCAGGAGTAGGCCATTCGGCCCTTCGAGCCTGCACCACCATTCAATACGATCATGGCTGATCGTCCAACTCAGTATCCCATCCTTGCCTTCTCTCCATACCCCCTGATCCCTTTAGCCACAAGGGCCACATCTAACTACCTCTTAAATATAGCCAATGAACTGGCCTCAACTACCTTGTGTGGCAGAGAATTCCAGAGATTCACCACTCTCTGTGTGAAAAATGTTTTTCTCATCTCGGTCCTAAAAGATTTTCCCCTAATCCTTAAACTGTGACCCCTTGTTCTGGACTTCCCCAACATCGGGAACAATCTTCCTGCATCTAGCCTGTCCAACCCCTTAAGAATTTTGTAGGTTTCTATAAGATCCCCCCTCAATCTTCTAAATTCTAGCGAGTACAAGCCTAGTCTATCCAGTCTTTCTTCATATGAAAGTCCTGCCATCCCAGGAATCAGTCTGGTGAACCTTCTCTGCACTCCCTCTATGGCAAGAATGTCTTTCCTCAGATTTGGAGACCAAAACTGGACGCAATACTCCAGGTGTGGTCTCACCAAGACCCTGTACAACTGCAGTAGAACCTCCCTGCTCCTATACTCAAGTTAGAGTAAGGGGATTGCTCGTCAGCGCGTACTCGGTGGGCTAAGGGGCCTGTTTCCACGTTGTATCTCTAAACTAAACTAAACTAAACAAAGCATCCAGGGGATTCCCACACGGTCACAGGGAAAATATAGAGGGAGTACAGTGAAGGTTCACCAGACTGATTCCTGGGATGTCAGAACTTTCATATGAAGAAAGACTGGATAGACTCGGTTTGTACTCGCTAGAATTGGCCTACTCATGCACCTATTTTCTATGTTTCTATGTTTCTAAAATGTACATACTCCACACCCGAAGTCGGAATGAAACTCTGGCCACTGGAGGTGCGTGCAGCAGCTCCACCCGCTGCACCTCCAAAGCCCCTCTCCCAGCCAACGAGGAAATTTCCGCGTAAAAGATTGTCAGCCAAGACCAAAACCAGAAAGACAGTGGCTGAAGGAATTCCCTCCCTTGTCAATATGAAGGAAAGATTTGGATCTAAATTCAAGGTTGTTCATGAAAATCTGTATCGAGCTAGTTACTGAATAATTGGTTCCATTTTTTGGGTATGTTATATAAAGTCACCCACAACTAGCTACATAACTATTAATGTGTGGGAAGGAACTGCAGGTGCTGGTTTACATCGAAGATAGACACAAAATGTTGGAGTAACTCAGCGGGTCAGGCAGCATTCCTGGAGGATAAAAAAATACGCAATGTTGCGGTCGAGACCCTTCTTCACACTGAGAGTCGGGGAAGAGGGAAACTAGAGGTATGAAATGGTACAGAACAGATCAGAGCCGGCACCGATGGACTATTAATTTTGCCCTTCATTTGTTCCATCCGGGAGGTTATGCCCTGTAACAGTTCTCACCTGAGTTACTGCTCATGGAGTAAGCCTGGAAACTGGCCATCAGTAATAAAGCAGACACTGCAGTTTAAACAGGCAGTCCTGATTGTGCCTCCACTGGTACTGGTGCAGTAATCCCGTTTTGAATACTGAAAGTAAGCATGCAGGTACAACAGGCAGTGAAGAAAGCGAATGGCATGTTGGCCTTCATAACAAGAGGAGTATAGGAGCAACGAGGTCCTTCTGCAGTTGTACAGGGCCCTAGTGAGACCACACCTGGAGTATTGTGTGCAGTTTTGGTCTCCAAATTTGAGGAAGGACAATCTTGCTATTGAGGGAGTGCAGCGTAGGTTCACAAGGTTAATTCTCGGGATGGCGGGAGTGTCATGTTGATTGAATGGAGTGGCTGGGCTTGTACACTCTGGAATTTAGAAGGATGAGAGGGAATCTTATTGAAACATTAATGGTGTGGACACAATAGAGGCAGGAAACATGTTCCCGATGTTGGGGGAGTCCAGAACCAGGGGCCACAGTTTAAGAATAAGGAGTAAGCCATTTCGAACGGAGTTGAGGAAATACTTTTTCACACAGAGAGTTGTGAGTCTGTGGAATTCTCTGCCTCAGAGGGTGGTGGAGGCAGGTTCTCTGGATGCTTTCAAGAGAGAGTTAGATACTCTTAAAGATAACGGAATCAAGGGATATGGGAGAAGGCAGGAACGGGGTACTGATTGTGGATGATCAGCCATGATCACATTGATAGGCGGTGCTGACTCGAAGGGCCGAATGGCCTACTCCTGCACCTATTGTCTATTGTTTAATATTATCTAATCCAGAGACCCCAGTTCACATCCATGGCAGGTGTGGAATTTAAATTCAGTTAGCAAAACAGAGAGAGTAGAACAATACAGCACAAGAACAGGCCTTTCGGCACACAATATCTCTGCCGAACATGATCCCAAACTAAACAAATCCCTTCTGCCTGCAAGTGGTCCATATGCTTCCATTTCCTGTATAACTGTATGCCCATCAAAAAGCCTCTTAAACACCACGATTGTCTCCGCAGGTAAATCAGAAGTTTTGGAACAATAACTAGTAATGGTAGCCATGACACCAACTAAAATATCGTGTAAACCTATCTGGCTCAGGAATGCCCTTCAGGGGAAGATGTCCGCCATCCTTGCCTGGCCTGGTCTATATGTGACTCCAGACACACGTCTTGTGGCAAACTCTATAATGGCCCCTGTTCTGTCCAGGTACATTACTCAGCTGCCACCACCTTCTCAAGGACAATTCACGATGGGCAAAAAATGTTACTTGCCAGCAACACCCAAAACCCCCAAAATTAAAAGATTTAAAAAAAAAGCATGCAGAATCTTCAAACAGGGATGAGGAGCAAGCATCCTGGTTGATATTTGCTCTCCTGTGATTTGTGGCAGTTATATTGAGAATCCATAATGGATTTAGCTTGGGATCATTTCATTCAGCGTTTTGTCGAGTGGGAAGTCAGGAGGAAGGCAAGTGGTCCACCAGCTGTTCAGACTGCCGACAAAATTCATATCAATGGATTGCAATATTGCGTGAGGTAGTCTAATGAGCCTGTCCCACTTAAGGAAACCTGAACGGAAACCTCTGGAGACTTTGCGCCCGGCCCAAGGTTTCCTTGCGGTTCCCAGAGGTTTTTGTCAGTCTCCCTACCTGCTTCCACTACCTGCAACCTCCTGCAACATAGAAACATAGAAACATAGAAATTAGGTGCAGGAGTAGGCCATTCGGCCCTTCGAGCCTGCACCGCCATTCAATATGATCATGGCTGATCATCCAACTCAGTATCCCGTACCTGCCTTCTCTCCAAACCCTCTGATCCCCTTAGCCACAAGGGCCACATCTAACTCTCTCTTAAATATAGCCAATGAACTGGCCTCGACTACCCTCTGCGGCAGAGTTCCAGAGATTCACCACTCTCTGTGTGAAAAAAGTTCTTCTCATCTCAGTTTTAAAGGATTTCCCCCTTATCCTTAAGCTGTGACCCCTTGTCCTGGACTTCCCCAACATCGGGAACAATCTTCCAGCATCTAGCCTGTCCAACCCCTTAAGAATTTTGTAAGTTTCTATAAGATCCCCTCTCAGTCTCCTAAATTCTAGAGAGTATAAACCAAGTCTATCCAGTCTTTCTTCATAAGACAGTCCTGACATCCCAGGAATCAGTCTGGTGAACCTTCTCTGCACTCCCTCTATGGCAAGAATGTCCTTCCTCAGATTTGGAGACCAAAACTGTACGCAATACTCCAGGTGTGGTCTCACCAAGACCCTGTACAACTGCAGTAGAACCTCCCTGCTCCTATACTCAAACCTCCGGAAACCGTACGGAAACCTTTGGTGAGGCGCAAAGTCTCCAGAGGTTTCCTAAGTGGGACAGGGGCATAAGTCTCCACAATACAGGGAAGATGAGGCCATCAATGTAAATGAGCAGAGCAAAGGCAGTGTACGAACCCCGAATTAGAAGCACACCGACAGAGACATAGAGTGATACAGGGTGGAAACAGGCCTTTTGGCCCAACTTGCCCCCACCGGCCAACATGTCCCAGCTACACTAGTCCCACCTGCCCACGTTTGGTCCATTTCCCTCCAAACCTGTCCTATCCATGTACCTGTCTGTTTCTTAAATGTTGACCAATGTTGGTTGAACAATGTCTTTGTTGCTTTTCTTCCTTTGATACTTTAGTTGACACAAGGAACTGCGGAAGGTACACAAAAATGCTGGAGAAACTCAGCGGGTGCAGCAGCATCCATGGAGCGAAGGAAATAGGCAACGTTTCGGGCCAAAACGTTGCCTATTTCCTTCGCTCCATAGATGCTGCTGCACCCGCTGAGTTTCTCCCGCATTTTAGTGTACCTTCGATTTTCCACAATCTGCAGTTCCTTCTTAAACACAAGGAACTGCTGGAATCTTGCATAGAACACAAAGTGCTGGAGTAACTCAGCGAGTCAGGGAGCATCCCTGCCATAGAGGGAGTGCAGAGAAGGTTCACCAGACTGATTCCTGGGATGTCAGGACTGTCTTATGAAGAAAGACTGGATAGACTTGGTTTATACTCTCTAGAATTTAGGAGATTGAGAGGGGATCTTATAGAAACTTACAACATTCTTAAGGGGTTGGACAGGCTAGATGCAGGAAGATTGTTCCCGATGTTGGGGAAGTCCAGGACAAGGGGTCACAGCTTAAGGATAAGGGGGAAATCCTTTAAAACCGAGATGAGGAGAACTTTTTTCACACAGAGAGTGGTGAATCTCTGGAACTCTCTGCCACAGAGGGTAGTTGAGGCCAGTTCATTGGCTATATTTAAGAGGGAGTTAGATGTGGCCCTTGTGGCCGGGGGGATCAGAGGGTATGGAGAGAAGGCAGGTACAGGATACTGAGTTGGATGATCAGCCATGATCATAATGAATGGCGGTGCAGGCTCGCAGGGCCGAATGGCCTACTCCTGCACCTAATTTCTATGTTTCTATCTGTGGAGGAGATGGATAAGGCAGTGCTTCTGAAGAAGGGTTATGACTCAAAATGTCGCATATCCATGTTCAATACCATATAACCATATAACCATATAACCATATAACAATTACAGCACGGAAACAGGCCATCTCGGCCCTTCAAGTCCGTGCCGAAAATTTTTTTTTCCCCTTAGTCCCACCTGCCTGCACTCATACCATAACCCTCCGCTCCCTTCTCATCCATATGCCTATCCAATTTATTTTTAAATGATACCAATGAACCTGCCTCCACCACTTCCACTGGAAGCTCATTCCACACCGCTACCACTCTCTGAGTAAAGAAGTTCCCCCTCATATTACCCCTAAACTTCTGTCCCTTAATTCTGAAGTCGTGTCCTCTTGTTTGAATCTTCCCTATTCTCAAAGGGAAAACCTTGTCCACATCAACTCTGTCTATCCCTCTCATCATTTTAAAGACCTCTATCAAGTCCCCCCTTAACCTTCTGCGTTCCAGAGAATAAAGACCTAAATGCAGAAGTTGTCTGACTCGTTGAGTTACTCCAACACTTTGTAGTGTGACTTTAGTATCGGCTGTTTGACCACATGCAAAGCAAGCATGAAACGTCACCATGTATTTCCAGCACTCATAACACTGGATGGGATTCTTATCCTCCATATCCCCCGAACCATTCCCATCTCCTTCCCAGCATGTTAACTGCAATCTAACTGTTGCCTCCAGGATCACTGTAGAAAGGTGAGAAGAGCCTGATGAGGCCGAATGGCCTGTTTCTGTGCTGTAAATCCAATTCTTAATCTTGGGTTAATATTGATCATGCTCTAGTGTTCATCATTTTTCATTATGATGCGAATCTTAGCTTTGTTGAAAAGGGTTCAGAATGGAAGCAAATAGTGTGCGTGTGGATTTGGCCAGTGGCCTGGAGCTGCCTTTAACGCACTGCTCTGGGGGATGTGCGCGGGCCTGAGAACAGTGCTGAAAGGCTTAACCGCTTCCCTTCTTTCCATAGGTGTGTGACTCGGATACAATGTTGGATCCTGCTGCAACGGTGGAGATGGTTAAGATCCTGGAGGAGGACCCAATGGTTGGTGGAGTTGGTGGTGATGTACAGGTAAGGCAGCAGTTGTGGCTACTTATGAAACCGCTTCACTGCAGACACTAACTAATGACAGAGAATGGGTGACTATGACTGGCCATTAGGAGGCAGGATGGAAGTCTTAGGAGAACAGAGCACCTCTGTTATAGGCCAAAGGGCACTGCATGTTTTTCACCATGGCTGCAACTTTCAATGTACTGCCCCTTGAAATGGTCTCAATGGAAGGGTGTCAGAGTTCTGTGGCTGCTCCATCACCAACCAGAGTTCCTTCTGGTCCCAATTTAATGAGCATACCCACAAAGTCAGATTCATACAGTGTGGAAACAGGCCCTTCGTCCCAACTTGCCCACGCCAACTAACTTACTCCATTTAAACTAGTCCCACCTGCCTGCATTTGGCCCACATCCTTCTAAACGTACCCTATCCATGTACCTGTTTAAATGTGTTTTAAACATTGTGATAGTATGTAACTAAACTACCTGCTCTGGCGCCTTATTCCATATACCTATCACCCCTCGTGTTGCTCTCAGATTCCTATTAAATCTTTCCCCTCTCACCTTTAACCTATGTCCCTGTTTTTTGTCTCTCCTACTTTAACCCTTCCTCTTCCACTCATGATCTTATGCACCCCAATAATATGTCTCATCTTCCTGCACTTTAAGGAATCAAGTCCTAGCCTGCTCAATCTCTCCCTATAGCTCAGGCCCTTGAGTCCTGGCAACTTCATCCTAAATCTTCTCTGCACCCTTTCCAGCTTAACAACATTTGGTGCTGAGGAGGGAGTTGTGGAAATCAGAAGTTAAGGCGATTTAGCTGATTAGAGCAGTGTTGGAATCTTGACCTAGGGATGGGTATGAAACTTCATTTGTTTAAACGAGTGACGGAGTGCCAGGACCAATGGGTGTTGGGGGCAACAACACGGGGCTTGGGGACACCCCTTCATTCCAGCCGCTGGAATCCAGCGGGCAGTGGGAGGTGTGGGATGAACTTTTTGCCGATAATGGCTATAAATAACCCCTTGACTCTCCCCTTCATTAATTGCTGCCAGCATCCGTTGACTGTGTGGGTCCAACCAGTTGTGGGCACCAGGTACCATTACGGATAGCAAGGCATGGCAGGGATACAAAGATTTACTGAAACACTGTGGGTGAGGCACTTCAAGTCACGTGGGAAAAAAAGCTGGGTGTGTTCTCCTCAGAACAAGCAGGCTGCCAACTCTCGCGCATTGAGTGTGAGACTCACGCATTTGACGAAATTCTCACGCTCTCACGCTGATGATAGTTCTGACGCTCAAATTTATATATTTATATATATATATATATAGATATATATTTTAAATTTGAGCGTCAGAACTATCATCAGCATGAGAATTTTGTCAAATGCATGAGTCTTACGCTCAATAAAGTCACACTCCTCCACACTCATCAATGAGAATAGTTTTCTGTCGGCAGGTTCCCCGTAAAGAGCGAGCAATCTGCTTAAGCCCATCGTACACTATTTAAAATGGCAATGCAGACAAAAATGCTGGAGAAACTCAGCGGGTGAGGCAGCATCTATGTCTGAGTTTGACCCTTCTTCAGACTCAAGCATTTCTCCAGCATTTTTGTCCACCGCTCTAATAGGTGCTGCCTCACCCGCATTCACATTCACGTGCAGATGGTGTGATAGGTGAGACACAGCGGTGGTCCCAGCACTGACCCCCTCCCCTCACACCTCCCGTCCTCACCTCCGGTCACATCAAGAGTGGAGAGTGTTAAATTGCCATGAGCATTAAGACCAGAACATTGAAATTCTTTCTTGTTGCAGCTTTAGCGGCTCATTAAATGAAACAACACAACAAATAAACAAACAATAAATAATCAGTTATTTCAGATAAACCAGACCATGATAAGCAAAAGTACATAGTACAACCGTAGCAGTACAAAGTCCATTGTAGTTCAATACTGAGATAGGGGTGTGTTCACAGTTTTGCAGGGTGTTTCAAGAACCTGATGGGTGATGGGAGGAAGCTGTTCATGAATGCAGGAAGTGATTGTTTTAGGCTCCTGCACCTTCTTCCCAACGGTAGTCGTGATATGAGAGCCACAGGGTTTTGCGGCTCGTGATAATATTAGCTGCCTTCTTGAGTTGAGAAAGAAAATATCGGTGGGATACAGGGAAAAGACAGAAGGCTTCAGAGGCCAGCAGTACATTCCTTCTTTGGATCCATAGATTTTAATGCCTAAAACCATGATGGGTTGATCTAGGGATATGGGGAGAAGGCAGGCACGGGTTATTGATTGGGGACCATCAGCCATCATCACAACGGGATACTGAGTTGGATGATCAGCCATGATCATTGAATGGCGGTGCAGGCTCAAAGGGCCGAATGGCCTACTCCTGCACCTATTTTCTATGTTTCTATGTTTCTAAAATAGTTTGGGAAATCCATTCAGGTACATAAGTTTAAGGTGAGAAGGGAAAGAGACAATAAGAACCCGAGAGGCACATTTTTCACACAAAATGTGGTGGGTGCATGGAACGGGCTGCCGGAGGAGGTGGTTGAGTTAGGGACAATCGCAACATTTAAGAAACATTTAGACGGGTACATGGATAGGACAGGTTTAGAGGGATTTGGGTCAAATCCAGGCAGGCAGGATTAGGGACATGTTAGTATGTTGGCCAGAAGGGCCTGCGTCCACAGGGTAAGACTCTGACTCTATGACTCAAAACCCTGGTGTTTTTTTATGTGCACTAACAATTGATTTTTTTTCTTTCACCAATTGCCAGATTCTCAACAAGTACGAGTCGTGGATTTCGTTCCTCAGCAGCGTCAGGTATTGGATGGCTTTCAACATTGAGCGAGCTTGCCAGTCGTACTTTGGGTGCGTGCAGTGCATCAGTGGGCCTCTGGGGATGTACAGGAACGACCTTCTGCACCAATTCATGGAGGACTGGTATAACCAGGAGTTCCTGGGCTCACAGTGCAGCTTTGGTGATGACCGGCATCTGACCAACCGGGTGCTCAGCCTGGGCTACGCCACAAAGTACACGGCGAGGTCAAAGTGCCTGACTGAGACCCCGACGCAGTACCTGAGGTGGCTGAACCAGCAGACACGTTGGAGCAAATCCTACTTCAGGGAGTGGCTGTACAATGCCCTGTGGTTTCACAAGCACCACCTGTGGATGACCTACGAAGCTGTGATCACCGGGTTCTTCCCCTTCTTCCTCATCGCCACCGTCATCCAGCTCTTCTACCGGGGAAGGATATGGAACATCCTCCTGTTCCTCCTCACCGTGCAGCTGGTGGGCCTCATCAAGTCGTCCTTCGCCAGCTGCCTCCGGGGAAACATCGTCATGGTCTTCATGTCCCTCTACTCCATGCTGTACATGTCCAGCCTGCTCCCCGCCAAGATGTTTGCCATCGCCACCATAAACAAGGCGGGCTGGGGCACGTCGGGAAGGAAGACCATCGTGGTGAACTTCATCGGGCTGATCCCGGTGTCGCTGTGGTTCAGCATCCTTCTGGGAGGGCTCATTTACACCATCTACAATGAGACGCAGGAACCCTTCTCGGAGTCCGAACAGACGGTTCTGATTATAGGGGCCATACTCTATGCCTGCTACTGGGTCATGCTCTTAACCCTGTACATTGTCCTAATCACCAAGTGCTGCCGGAGAAGGAAAGAGCAGAACTATGACATGGTTCTCGATGTATGATGTTGGCATCTTTACAATTGATTAGACAAGTGAAGGACTCCAGCATTTGGTGGCGTTAACAGGCAAATGCTCCCCCCCCCAGGATATGAATCGTTGCTGCTTCAACTTTACGAAATGCAATAGTGTTCATATGGCTCATGCCAAAGAAACGTAAAGGACGTGAGATCGACACACTAGCCACACTGGAGGGACTAATCTGTGTTGAACTATTACGACTTGTTCTGATGTCGCTGCACTTTGTTTCCCACATTGAACAAATTGCTTGATGCTTCAGAATACCTCACTGGTGGTACTTGTTGGTAATAAGGTGGAGTTTAATGTTTGTGGACACTTGAATCGATTCAATTCCTCACTCCCGCACACAACCTCAGCTAGCCCATAGTCATTCAAAGCCATACAGACTGAGAGAAGGTGAGCAAGTCCCGCCTTGCAACTATTGGCTTTCATACTCGTGGAAAGTGCCTCTTGCTTAATTTTTTGGCCGGTTGTAGGGTTCTTCTGTAAAGTTTACTTTTAATATTTGAAATTTCCAGACTGGCGGACGAAAGAGATTTGAAATCTGCATATCTTATTATTGTCTTTTTTGTTTTAATAATGAATCCAAAAATGTTTTAATTGCAAATGTTAAACTTTTGCTTGAATGACTTATGTGAATATCTGAACAAAAATGTGAAATGTTTGAGAATTTCTGAGGTGGCAGATAAAAATTTGAACAAATAGAAACGTCCACTCTCAGCATATGAAAGTCTAACTAGTCTCTAGTCAAACAGTAAAGTGGCTTGAACAACACATCTGTGCCCTGCATCAGTATGTTGTAGATGTTTTTATTATTATTTAGTCCATAAGCATAATTATTATACACTGGCTGCTCCATGGTGGTTCAATGGTGAAGCTCAAGTCTGTTTGGAGTCTAAATTTGGGATCCCAGGGTTGCCCAGATATTGTCCACTTGGCTACGGTGAGGAGTGCTCTACAGAACAACACCTTGCTCAGGAGTGAGTTGAAGAGAGGGGTAATAATGCCAAAAGCTATTTCTCCTGTGTGAAAGCTAACAAAATGCACAGTCCCATCCCTGCTGATGATAAGCAAAGATGCAAAGGTAAAAATCCTGTGGACCAAATCTAATCTCATTGACACAGTTTGAACCACCTTTATCCAAATCAAGGAATTATTGAGAAATGATTGCATACCACTATTAGAATAGAAGAATGCACCAGATACATTTAAGGTCACACGTGAGCCTATTCCTCGGTAAGTGCAAAGAATTGCACTGCAAAGAATTGGTCACTGAAAAGCTGATCTTTAACGAGTGAACGATAGCTTAGGACTCTTGTATGTGTTTTTGTTTCTTCCAGAGAAAGGCTTCTCTCGGTTTCTCCTACCTGTACCACCCATCCTCCGTGAGTACACATCCTCCACCGAGCATTTACCCATTTCACGAACGCGAATGCGAAATGCACGTGAGAACACATTCAAGGAACATTTATTTGTTGAAGGATGTAATTCTCATGTCTATGTCTGTCTTTGATTGATGGGAAGAAGGTGAAAATAGATTTTGATCATTTCTATTCAGTGTGAACACATTGTCAAGAGTGCGCAAGACTTTTGAGTGGGAGCTGGAACCGTACGTTTGTATCTGGGATTATGAGTATCTACAATGTGTTTGTTAAACATTGACATTTGTTTACATTTTCTTGTTAAAATTGACTTAATTTTCTGGTAATTATAAAACAAAAATGGTGATTTTCTTGATGTATTCAGCAGTACTGCAATTTTTTTTTTAAAGATCATTTTTGACATGTTATTGCAAATAATAACCAAAAATGTACATGTAAATCATTAAATCTCATAAATTTGCAAACATTTGACAAGTCTTTATGTAGTCTATATCATTCCCTGTAGAATGTTATCATAGCTCCCTATATTTATTTAAGTTGCCTACATATTCCAAAATGCAGATTGTATTAGATAAAGTTATGAGTCCTACATAAATAAATATTTTTGATAACACAGAACATTTGTTTATTCTTTATCCCATGAGCGATTAAAGAGGTTCTTTATCCCATGAGCGATTAACGAGGTAAGTGCTCCATCAGAGGCACTGAATATGTGCATCCTTGGAAGGTGGTCTGGATGAAGTAAGAACTGAATATGGGACCTTGGGAAAGTAATTTATATATATATACATGTGCAGACCCGTTGGGTCTGCTCCCCCAACGTACCCATTCCCTACCCGTAGCCCCCACGGGAGACGTGGTCCTCAAGCCGTTCCCGAACATAAGATTTCAGCACTCAGCAGTGCAGCTGTTTTTAAATGGCGTCTTTGAGGCGAGAGGTGGGCGCCAGCAGCCGTTATGGTCGCTGGCCAGCAGGAGGCGACAAAATGAGTGAGTGGGGGGGGGAGAAGGATTTTATTAAAAATGTGTACATAAACACGACAAAATTTAATCAGGAGTGGATACTTGGAATGAAAAGTGAAATCTCTACCAAAATGGAAAAAAATCTCGGCGTTTCTGTGTCTGGTGTTGGCGTAGCAATGAATCAAAGGCTGGCAGAAACACACACACAGTTTTTAATATAGATAGATATATATATATTTCACAAATATCAGATGCCCGAGGAACATAACTGATCATAGACCTCCACCCACAATAACACTACTATACGCTCTCTTCAATGAGTAAACCAATCCTGAACACAAATTACCAAATCGCTGTGGATCCCATGCGTCTTAATCTGGATCTGAAGTATAGAATGTGTCGGGAGAGTGGCTGCGATGCTCCCATGTACCTGAATACAGCTGCCTAAATACAGGATGGGAACAGTGGCGCGACGGTAGAGTTGCTGCCTTTCATCGCCAGGGACCCAGGTTCGATCCTGACTACAGGTGCTGTCTGTCAAGTCAAGTTTATTCATCACATACACATACGAGATGTGCAGTGAAATGAAAAGTGGCAATGCTCGCGGACTTTGTGCAAAAAGACAAACAATCAAACAACCAAACTAACTACAAACAGAATCACATATTCTTTTACAAATTAAATATTGTGGGCGGAAGGAAAAGGGGGAAAAAAACAGCAATTTAAAAAAAAGCAGTATAGTGGTTCAGTAAGGTTAGTCCCTGGTGAGACAGGAGTTTACAGTCCTAATGGCCTCTGGGAAGAAACTCCTTCTTAACCTCACAGCATGGCAACGGAGGCGTTTGTCTGACCGTAGCAGCTGGAACAGTCCGTTGCAGGGGTGGAAGGGGTCTCCCATGATCTTGTTGGCTCTGGAGTTGCACATCCTGATGTATAGTTCCTGCAGGGGGGCGAGTGAAGTTCCCATAGTACGTTCGGCCAAACGCAGAGCCTTCTTGTCCTGGGCAGAGCAATTCCCAAACCAGATTGTGATATTTCCGGACAAGATGCTTTCCACAGCCGCTGAGGAGAAGCACTGGAGGATCCTCAGAGACACTCTGAATTTCCTCAATTGCCTGAGGTGGTAAAGGCGCTGCCTTGCCTTACTCACCAGCGGGTGATGTCCATGTCAGATCCTCAGAGATGTGGACTCCCAGATATTTAAAGCAGCTCACCCTATCCACAGTAACCCCATTTATCCTCAATGGAGTGTACGTCCTTGGATGATGTGCCCTCCTAAAGTCCACGATCAGCTCCTTCGTTTTTTTGATATTCAAGAGGAGGCTGTTGTCCTGACACCAGAGTGCCAGATCAGCCACCTCCTCCCGGTAGGCCTTCTCATCGTTGCCTGAGATCAGGCCCACCACCACAGTGTCATCAGCAAACGTGATTATTGAGTTGGAGCTGAACCTAGCCACACAGTCATGTGTGTACAGGGAGTACAATAGGGGGCTGAGGACGCAACCCTGGGGTGATCCTGTGCTCAGGGTGAGGGACTCCAATGTATTCCCTCCCATCTTGACTTCCTGGGGCCTGGCGGTGAGAAAGTCCAGGACCCAGGCACACAGGGAGGTGTTGAGCCCCAATTCCAGCAGCTTCCCGGCCAGTCTGGGTTGGTATGTTCTCCCCATGACTATGTGGGTTTCCTCCGAGATCTTCTGTTTCCTCTCACACTGCAAAAACATACAGATATGTAGGTTAATTGGCTTGGTGTTTGTGTAAATTGTGTGTAGGATAGTGTTAATGTGCGGGGATCGCTGGTCAGCAAGGACTCGGTGGGCTGAAGAGCCTGTGTCTGTGCTGTATCTTTAAACTAAACTAAACTAAGCTGCCCACAATGAACAGTCATTTAGCAAGATTCGTATATCACAGTCTACACCAGTGGTTCCCAACCTTTTTTAGCTCATGGCCCCCTTGGGATCTTTTAATTTTTCTGTGGTCGGAGGGGGGGGCCCTGACATTATTAGTGGAAAAAAAGTACTTTGATATTATAATACCATCCATAAAAATATCAGTGTCTATTAAATGCACATATATTCTCTTTTATCCTATTCCACAAACATCAAAAATATTTCAACTACATAGATTTAAATTTATTAGAACTGAAATTTAGGAGGCAAAGGGGTGGTAGCTCTGTGACCCCCTTCGTTGAACCTGTGGCCCCCTAAATCCCAACATTTTTCTGTGCCCCCCCCCCCCCCTGAAATTTGTCATATGACCCCAGGTTGGGAATCACTGGTCTACACAGTGCATCAACCACCCATTGATCACTGGTGATCTGAGATGTCTAGTGTTGACAATAGTATTTGTTGGACTGTTTCCTGAATAAAACGAATCCTGCATTCGTCAGCTGTTGCTCTGAGCCCTGAAGTGCCAGAAACATACTCGCAAAATATTAAAACTTTTTGAAAAACAGCCCAATTTTACGAGAAAGGGCTCATGGCTTAGAAACATAGAAACATAGAAATTAGGTGCAGGAGTAGGCCATTCGACCCTTCGAGCCTGCACCGCCATTCAATATGATCATGGCTGATCATCCAACTCAGTATCCTGTACCTGCCTTCTCTATAATACCCCCTGATCCCCTTAGCCACATCTAACTCCCTCTTAAATATAGCCAATGAACTGGCCTCAACTACCCTCTGTGGCAGAGAGTTCCAGAGATTCACCATTCTGTGTGAAAAAAGTTCTTCTCATCTCGGTTTTAAAGGATTTCCCCCTTATCCTTAAGCTGTGATCCCTTGTCCTGGACTTCCCCAACATCGGGAACAATCTTCCTGCATCTAGCCTGTCCAACCCCTTAAGAATTTCCTCCTGGTGGCTCAGCACTTCAACTCCCCCTCCCACTCCGCCTCCGACCTCTCTGTCCTGGGTCTCCTCCATGGCCACAGCGAGCAGCACCGGAAATTGGAGGAACAGCACCTCATATTCCGTTTGGGGAGTCTGCACCCCGGGGGCATGAACATCGAATTCTCCCAATTTTGTTAGTCCTTGCTGTCTCCTCCCCGTCCTCAGCCCCCCTGCTGTCTCCTCCCATCCCCCAGCCTTCTGGCTACTCCTCCTTTTCCCTTTCTTGTCCCCACCCACCCCCGCCCCCGATCAGTCTGAAGAAGGGTTTCGGCCCGAAACGTTGCCTATTTCCTTCGCTCCATAGATGCTGCTGCACCCGCTGAGTTTCTCCAGCTTTTTTGTGTAACCCTTAAGAATTTTGTAAGTTTCTATAAGATCCCCTCTCAATCTCCTAAATTCTAGAGATTGTAAACCAAGTCTATCCAGTCTTTCTTCATAAGACAGTCCTGACATCCCAGGAATCAGTCTGGTAGCAGCACGCGGAATGCCGCAGCAGTGGGTTAATTAGTAAACCCACTTATTCTTGCATCGGAGAGTTTTGAAACAAGGGCCTTCAGGGACGGAGGGTGAGTTAACAAAAGGAATTAATGCTATGGGAGTGGAAGGCAGGAGAGATTAAATGACAATAGGAGGGCTCTGCAATACAAAAGGGTGTGGTAATGGGACAAGAACAGAAAGAGAAGATGGGTCAGGAGGAGGTGTGAATGGTCAGAACAGAATAGGCAGAAGGGATAGGGGGTGGGAGAAGGTGAAAATGAGGTAAGGTTCCAGACAACTGGGAGTGAGGTGAA
Organism: Leucoraja erinaceus; assembly: GCF_028641065.1. Taxonomy (NCBI): domain Eukaryota; kingdom Metazoa; phylum Chordata; class Chondrichthyes; order Rajiformes; family Rajidae; genus Leucoraja; species Leucoraja erinaceus. Next base: position 85,133,293 of record NC_073380.1, on the reverse strand, counting down.
ACAAACAAGGACACAAAGTGTTTAAGAGGGAACTGCAGATAGATATAGATATGCCATTTATTGTCACTATACATGTACAGTGAAACTGAAAGCTGCTCGTACTCAGTGCATACATACAATTTAGCACAAAAAACAAGAGACAGAAAAACAAAAAACAGAAGGGAGATGGGGGGGGGGGGGGAGATAGGTGCACAAATTCTGCGGCGCTACATTCATATATACATATATACAGATGGAAGTCCGTGTTGGGCGGTGTAGTCAGTGCATGTGTGAATTTGAATTTATAGCAGATATAATTCTCGGAAAGCAACTATTCCTGAGTCTGTTTGTCCTGGATTTGATGCACCTATAGCGCCTTCCAGAGGGCAGCAGGTCGAACAGTCCAAACGCAGGATGGGAGCTGTCTTTGATGATCTTCTTTGCCCTGCTAAGGCAGCGGGAGGTGTAGATGTCCATCAGGGAGGGGAGAGGGCAACCAATGATCCTCTGCGCTGTCCTGGTTACCCTCTGAAGCCTCTCCCTGTCTGCCATGGTGCAGCTGCCATACCATGCTGTAATGCAGTATGTCAGCAGGCTCTCGATGGACGAGCGGTAGAAGGTCAGCAGCAGGTTAGAGTCCAGGTTGTGCTTCCTGAGGACCCTCAGGAAGTGCAGCCGCTGCTGAGCCTTCTTGATGACCGCTGTCGTGTTGTCCATCCAGGAGATGTCAGCAGCGATATGGACACCGAGAAACCGGAAGGTGTTGACCCTCTCCACACACTCGCCGTTGATGTGTAGGGGGGCTAAGTCGGTGCTGTGCCTCCTGAAGTCGACAATGAGCTCTTTTGTTTTCCTGGTGTTCAGAGCCAGATTGTTTTCTGAGCACCAGGTTGTCAACTTCAGGACTTCCTCTCTGTAGGCTGCCTCGTCTCCCTTCGAAATAAGTCCGACTACTGTAGTGTCGTCAGCAAATTTGACGATGCGGTTGTTGTTGTGGGCCGGACTACAGTCGTAGGTGTAGAGACAGTATAAGAGGGGGCTTAGCACACAGCCCTGTGGGGAACCGGTACTCAACCTGCGAGTGGAGGAGAGGTGGGGGCCGAGTCTCACAGTCTGGGGCCGGTTGGTGAGGAAATCCTTTATCCAGGCACATATGACAGTGGGGAGGCCGAGAGTGACCAGTTTACCTATGAGAATGTCCGGAATGATTGTATTAAAGGCTGAACTAAAATCCACAAAGAGCATCCGGACGTAGCTCTGCCCCTGCTCCAGATGGCTCAGCACAGAGTGGAGAGCTACGGTGATGGCGTCTTCTGTGGATCTGTTTTGGCGATAGGCGAATTGGTGGATTCGATGCTGGAGAATCGAAGGTTACACAAAAAAGCTGGAGAAACTCAGCGGGTGCAGCAGCATCTATGGAGCGAAGGAAATAGGCAACGTTTCGGGCCGAAACCCTTCTTCAGACTAAGGACACAAAGTGGGTAGGAGGGAACTGCAGATGCTGATTTAAACCGAAGATGGACACAAAGTGCTGGAGTAACTCAGCGGGACAGGCAGCAGCTCTGGAGAGAAGGAATAGGTGATGTTCCTGGCTGAAACGTCTTCACCATATAACCATATAACAATTACAGTACGGAACAATTACAGCACGGAAACAGGCCATCTCGGCCCTACAAATCCGTGCCGAACAACTTTTTTTTCCCTCAGTCCCGAAACGTCACCCATTCCTTCTGTCCATGGTCACAAAACTCTGGAGTAACTCAGCGGTCTGTTTAGGCAGCATCTGTGGAGAACGTGGGTAGGCAATGATTTGGGTCTGGACCCTTCAGGTGAAGCATCAGGTGAAACAAGGTGGTTAAGTCCAAATGTTGAGACCACTCTGCTGGTGTGTAGCTGATGCCAGCCCCCACCCTCCTCCCCTGACTAGTGCATGGGTAAATGCACGTGTGTGTGTGTGTGTGTGTGTGTCTGCGTTTAGATTAGATGAGGAGATGAACAATGGAGTCACATCGACATCAGTGAGACTAAGCATTGACTAGGCGATTGATACACAGAACACCTGCACTCTGCTCTCAACAGCTGTTTTAATAGCGTATAATCTTCCAACACTTTCGCCACCTCCAACGGGATCCCACTACTGGCCACATCTTCCCATCTCCACCCCTTTCTGCTTTCCGCAGAGACCGTTCCCTTCGCAACTTCCTGGTCAATTCCCACCCAAACCACCCCCTCCCCAGGTATTTTCCCCTGCAACTGCCGGAGAGGCAACATCTGCCCCCTTACCTTCCCCATCGACTCTTAAGGATAAAGGGGAAATCCTTTAAAACCGAGATGAGAAGAACTTTTTTCACGCAGAGAGTGGTGAATCTCTGGAACTCTCTGCCACAGAGGGTAGTTGAGGCCACTTCATTGGCTATATTTAAGAGGGAGTTAGATGTGGCCCTTGTGGCTAAGGGGATCAGGGGGGTATGGAGAGAAGGCAGGTACGGGATACTGAGTTGGATGATCAGCCATGATCATATTGAATGGCGGTGCAGGCTCGAAGGGCCGAATGGCCTACTCCTGCACCTAATTTCTATGTTTCTATGTTTCTATGACTCCATCCAAGGACCCAGATTAGTCTGTTCAGGTGAGGATAGATGTTCACTTGCACCTCCTCCAACCTCATCTGCTGTATCCACTGTTCCAGGTGTTAACTTCTGTACATCGGCGAGACCAAGCGAAGTCTCGGCGATCATTTTGTGCAACACCTCCGCTCAGTCCGCCTTAACCTGCCTGATCTTCCGGTGGCTCAGCACTTTAACTGGGGTCAAGGAAAGAGCGTTCACGTCGCGGCCCTGTTTCTACCAATCTTTCCACCACCATGCACAAGAAGCACAAGGAGTGACTAGACAGACACCATTGTATGCAGATGCCGAGAGGTGTGTTTAGCTCTGGCTGAACAACTTCTAATCTTGTGTGTGGACTCGATAAGAAGAAGAAGCACTTTAACTCCCCCTGCCATTCCCAACCTGACTTTTCTGTCCTGGACCTCCATTGTCAGAGTGAGGCCCAGTGCAAATTGGAGGAACAGCGCCTCATATTTCGCTTGGGTAGCTTGCACCCCAGTGGTATGAACATTGACTTCTCTAACTTACAATACAATACAATACAATTTATTTGTCACTTGAACCTCATAGAGGCTCAAGTGAAATGTTGTTTCTGCAGTCATACATACAAGAAAAAAAAGACCCAAGACACAACACAATTTACACAGACATCCATCACAGCGCATCTCCACCTCGCTGTGATGGAAGGCAAAAAAAATGTATCTCTCCCCTGCACTTCCCTCTCCCCCCGATGTCAGAGTCAAAGTCAGAGCCCCCGGCGGGCGATGACAATTGTCCCGCGGCCATTAAAGCAGCGCCGGGTGATGCAAGGCCACGCTCCGGGTCTTGTTGTTAACTTTAAATAGCTCTTGTTTTCCCTCTGTCTCCATCCCCTCCCCTCCCCAGTTCTCCAGCCAGTCTTAATACTGTCTCTGACTACATTCTATCTCTGTCCTGCCCACTCCCCTGACATCAGTCTGAAGAAGGATCTCAACCTGAAAATTCACCCATTCCTTCTCTCCGTAGATGCTGCCTGTCCCGCTGAGTTTCTCCAGCATTTTGTACTCCCAGCTTGCATGTTATTGAACGTAGAAAAATACATCATAGGAACAGGCCCTTCTGCCCACAATGTCTGTGCTGATCTCCAATGTCATATCAACTCCCCCTCTCATTCCCACGCCAACCTGTTTACCATCAGACTTCTCTGCTGCCATAGTGAGACCAAATGCAAAATAGTGGAACAACATCTTAATTTCCATGAGGTAGCCTATAGCTCAAAGGTGAGGGAAGAAACATTGAATTTTCCAACTTCAAGCACCCGCTGCATTCTCTTCCACCTTTCACCTGTCCACCCAGGGTCTCTCTCCCTTTGTTCATCTTTTTCATTCCCCCCCCCCCCCCCCCCCCCTTTTGGTGTACGTTATTGTCACTTGCACAGAGGTACAGTGAAAAGCTTTTGTTGCGAGCGAACCAGCCAGCGGAAAGACAAGAAGACATGATTACATTCGAAGGTCTGAAGAAGGGTTTCAGCCCGAAACGTTGCCTATTTCCTTCGCTCCATAGATGCTGCCTCACCCGCTGAGTTTCTCCAGCACTTTTGTCTACCTTCGATTTTCCAGCATCTGCAGTTCCTTTTTAAACATGATTACAATCGAGCCATTCAGAGTGTACAGATACATGATAAACGTTTAGTGCAAGGTAAAGCCAGTAAAGTCCGATCAAAGGTAGTCCGAGGGTCCCCGATGAGATAGATAGTAGTTCAGGACTGCTCTCTGGTTGCGTTTATCCCCTTTATTTTCAAGACTCTCCCACCTGGTCATATCTGCCCAAGACCCTCAATAATCTGGCCCTACCATCCTCTGTCTCTAAACTCCCCCCTCCCGTCACTCCAGCTGGCTCCATCTGCCCGACCTCACCTAATTCCACCTATCACCCACCAACCTCTGTCTTTAATACTGTTTTTAACTGTGAATATGTGGGGGACGAGGGGGGGGAGGGAGGGGGAAACTTAAAAAAATCTCTTCCCTGCACGGGAGACCCGACCTTTTTCCTGTTGGGTCTCCGTTGTCGTTGGGGCCTCCAACCGGAATGACCTGGGGCTCCAGTCGCGGAGTCTGTGGACTATTCACCATCATGGGGGTGGCCGGCCTCGGAGCGTGGTGAGCGGTGGTGGCTCACTGCTGCGGCCCAACTCCAGAGCTCGGAGGCTACAGCTGCAGACCTGTGGATTGTCAGGATATCAGCTCACGGGTCCGGGTGGAGACCGCTTTTCGGAGCTCCCGCAACGCAACTTCTCCAGCCCGTGTCGCGGGGTTGGAATGACCCGGAGCGGGGCCGTACATCGCCCGGCGCAGCTTTAAATGGCCGTGGGACATTCCAGCGCCTGCCGGGGGCTTCGACATCGGGAGAGAAATGGTGCAGGGGCGAGACAAGACTTTGCCTTCCATCACAGTGAGGAGGAGATTCACTGTGATGGATGTTTGTGTAAATTGAATTGTTTGTATGTCTTGTAGAAATTGTCTTTGTTTGTATGGCTGTGGAAACGGAGCTTCGTTTGAGCCGCATTGAGATTCAAATGACATGTAATAAAATATTGTATATATTGTGTTGTCTCACCCCTCCCTCTCACCTTCCTATCCTGGTTAGTGTCCCTCTGCACTGTCATTCCTGATGCAGGGTCTCAGGCTAAAATGCCAATTATCCCTTTGCCTCCACAGATGCTGCTTAACCTGCTGAGGTCTAGTTTAGAGTTAAAACACGTAAACAAGCCCTTTGGCTCGCTCCGACCATCAATCACCCGTACACTAGATCTATGTTATCCCACTATCCCATCCTACACTCTGGGGACAATTCACAGAAGCCATTTAACTTACAAACAGGCACATCTTTGTGATGTGGGAGGACACTGGAGCACCCGGACAAAATGCTGCATGCCATCACAGGGAGAACGTACAATCTCTGTACAGAGAGCGCTCGTTGTCTGGGTCGAACCTGAGTCTCTGGCGATGTATGGCAGCAACTCTACTGCTGTGCCCTGTGCCACCCTAGTAAGTTCCTCCAGCAATATTCTGGGGTCTAAGTTTAGTTTAGAGATACAGCGCAGAAAGGGGCCCTTTGGCCCACTGAGTCCGCGCTGACCAGCAACCCCCATACACACTAGCACCATCCTACACACTAGGGACAATTTACAATCTTTACCAACGGCAATTAACCTACAAACCTGTACGTCTTTGGAGTGTGGGAGGACAACGGAGCACCACACGGTCACGGGGAGAACATACAAATTCCGTACAGACAGCACCCGTAGTCAGGCACGAACCCGGGTTTCGAGCGCTGAAAGCTAGCAAATCCACTGTTGTGCCACCGTGCTGCCCCATCTGTTTTTCTGTTCTGTAGGCATGAAGATATGTGTATCACTATTGACGAGCCGAGGTCGGACTTGTGGTGGTCGCGATACACCAGTGAATTTGGCTGCGACTGTATGGTATTGTGTGGGGAGGTCAGTTAACATGTTTTGCAAGCATTTAGTTGAATATCTATTTTCACATAAGCTTCACAGCACAGGTCATCAAGGACTTGGGAGTCATACGATACCGAACCAGGCCCTTTGGCCTCCAAGTCTGCATTGACCACCAAGCTCCTATTTGTATATATCCAGCGCTAACCCGCTTCATAGAAACATAGAAAATAGGTGCAGGAGTAGGCCATTCGGCCCTTCGAGCCTGCACCGCCATTCAATATGATCATGGCTGATCATCCAACTCAGTATCCTGTACCTGCCTTCTCTCCATACCCCCTGATCCCTTTAGCCACAAGAGCCACATCTAACTCCCTCTTAAATATAGCCAATGAACTGGCCTCAACTACCTTCTGTGGCAGAGAGTTCCAGAGATTCACCACTCTCTGTGTGAAAAATGGTTTTCTCATCTCAGGACTGAGATTTCCCCCTTATCCTTAAACTGTGACCCCTTGTTCTGGACTTCCCCAACATCGGGAACAATCTTCCTGCATCTAGTCTGTCTAACCCCTTAATAATTTTGTACGTTTCTATAAGATCCCCCACCATCCCATCAACTCCCTCCAGATTTTACCATTCACCTGCACACTCAGTGTTATTTACAGTGGCCAACTAACCTGCCAACCCACATGTCTTTGGGGTGTGTAAGAATACTGGAACAGCTGGGAGAAATCTACACAGTCACAGGCGGAACGTGCAAACTCACATAGACGGTATCCGAGGTCAGGATCTAACCCATGTCTCTTGAGCTGTGAGGCAGCAGCTCTGAAAGGGGGTCCCGACCCGAAACATCACCTATCCATATTCTACTGCCTGACCCGCTGAGTTACTCCAGCACTTTGTGTCTTTTTTTGTAAATGAGCATCTGCAGTTCCTTGTGTCTACCCTGTACCAGCTGCATCACTATCCTGACTTGGAAATACAAGCCTTCATTTGCTGGAAGTTGTTCCTCTTGCCCAGCTGTTTCCTCATAAACATTTTTAAATCTTCAATAGGACTTTAAATTCTGGTTTTACAGAAGTCAGAAGAAACATAGAGACTGGGAAGACCATTCTGTCCCTCGATCCTGTTCATTATTCAACAAGAACATGACTGATCTGTCACTAACACCATTTCTTGCCTTTGCCCACATGGTGCCACTGGTTCACAAAAGTTAACCAATCTCAACAGATTTAAAATCAATAATTATTTGCCAGTGTGGAGGACAGTTCCAAAGATCCAGCATCACGTTTGTGCAATGCTTCAAACTTCACTGCCAAAACCAAACATGTTTTTACCACCAATCCCCTGATTCCTCACTCCCCTATTTCAACATTCACTGATCAACAGAAATAGTTTCTCTTGCTAACGATATCACCTAACTTTTGCAACTTTAAAATATTGATCAAATCTTCCATAAGCACACTGAGAACCGGAAAAAAGATGTCTATATGTCAGTTTAAAACAGCTGAACAATTTATAAATCTGCAACATTAGGTGAGATATCCAGTTGAGTTCATTCATATACAGTAGCTGGTAGGTTCAGCCAACAGACAGGAGCCATTTATCCTTTTGGATGAGTTTGCACATTTTGATCATGGCTAATTTAATGGTGTAACCTGAAAAAAGCTTCCTTGCATAGATGGCCTGAATAATCTGGGCAGTTTCCAGTTCTAGACTTATTTTATAATCTTGTTAATAGTGCATTTATTTAACCAACATCTAAAGCATCAGGCAACTGGCTGCTTTCACTGGCTGGCTGCTTAGAAAGCAAATTGCAGCATGAACACATTTAACCCCAAGAATGTCATTCAGAGTGTGCTGGCTTCTAGAATATGGCCTGAGGAAAAAGTTTTGGAAAGGTTTTGCAAGGATCCACAATTTTTTTCCTGCGCTTTTCAGATTGTATTCACTCTTTCAAATTTATGGACAATTTTCTCTGCTTCACTCTTAATGAATCTAGTCTTAGTAAAGCACAGAGAGGAGGGTCGGCATGGACACTTTCCATGAGTGCTTGTTCTGCACTGGTGTCGATATTGACTTGGTAAACCATAACTGCTGATGCAACTAACACAAGCACACAGATATGCAGTCAAAAAAAGTGTACATAAGCATGCGCACAATCTCACACACACACACACATGCGCCCACACATACAAAACCATAAACAGCAGTTTGACCATCCCGAAGTGTATTTCCTGAAGTTGACAATGCAGGGAAATGATTTTTTCCTGCGTCTTGGAAGGTCAACTGTAACTTAAATAAAGCAGAAAACGCTGGAAATATTCAGCAGGTACCCAAGGAAAGAAAATCCGTGTTAATGGTTCAACTCTAGTCCCTCCTGCTGAGTGTTTTCAGTATTCTCTGCTTTTATTCCAGATTTCCTGCATCAGCAGTTTCTTTGATTTTTCAGTTACTGAACACTTTTTAATCCCAGGAATATGGCACTGTGAAGTGGTTTATAATAATCCTTTCACAAAGCAACAACATAGTGAAACAAAACACAAAGTGCTGGAGGAAATCAGCACTTCAGGCACCGTGAGTGGATGAAATGGACAAACAACATTTCGGGTGGGGACTCGTCATCAGACATTTCCCCCAAATCTCCAGGGGTGTACCCAAAACACATTGTAGATTCTGCCCATCAAGACGCACTGTGGACAGATGTTCATCTTATGGCAACTCTGATGGAATGAATGGAGCAGTATCAAAAAATGAGAAATGGCCTTCTTCAACCTCACTGCAGCTTTATGTCCTGTCCAACACAAGGGGATTGTGGAGTAACTATGATGTTTGGTGGACTGTGTGGGGTGGGAGGACCGGTTGCCCCTCCCGTGCAGCAGGTGGCACTGCACAGGACACAGGGTTTTTGTATATAGTTTATCCTGCCTGTAGTGTGTATGTGTGCGGCCATTTACAGTATTAGCGATCGCAGTTCCGTCGGAATGTTCACTCAACCACCGCGGAGCAGAATGCCATCCTTTGAGGAGGTTTCCATTTGCTCTTTCTGGAATGAGTGGAATTCCTTGTCCAGCTTAGGACGTTTCGGCCACCCGAGTGACAAAATGTTGTACCTTCGACAAAATGGGGTCTGTGCTCGTATAGTTGGCGACCGTCCTTGCGGAGATGGGGAAATCGGCCATGACCCGCAGCGAAATCCTCGGCTTGTCGATGATCGTGGACCCACCGAGCACTTCAATAGAAATTATCTCCGCAATTTGGCCGACTGTGTTTTGCGCTTTCTTGCCCTTTTGCAACTTTCCTACGGATTGACACACTGCCTGGAGAGGACCTTTTCGGTAACAGGCATAAGAAACGGACGATATATGGGCACTCACGGTGATGACGAGCAGTCGAGATGCACCGGTGCACAGGACAAAGGGAGATGTTTTTGTACATAGTTTATCCTGTCTGCAGTGTGTGTGTGCGCAGCCATTTTGAATTCTCTTGCTGCCAGCATTGAGTAAAGCATTAAAGACTTCTATTGTAAATTAAAGACTCTCAAGTTTTGTGCAGACCTAGAAAACAAACACGAAAGTAACTTCATCAATTTTAGCTGCCGCAGAAATTCACCCCCATTTTACAATTGCTTTATGACAACATGCCAGCATGAGTCATTGAGTCTGCCACAGAGTCTGTCTCAGTGTTGAGCGATGCCAGGTAAAGCTGCATCTTATAGAGGTGTATAAAATCATGGGAGGAATAACCATATAACCATATAACACATTACAGCACGGAAAGGTGCAGTAGGCCATTCGGCCCTCGGCCTGTACAAAGTCATGGTGATCCGAACTCGGTATCCCGTACTGCCTTTTTCCATACCCCTTCCCCTTAGCCACAAGGGCCACATCTAACTCCCTCTTAAATATAGCCAATGAACTGGCCTCAACTACCCTGCCTCCAGAGCACTCTGCGTGAAAAAGTTCTTCTCATCTCGGTTTTAAAGGATTTCCCCCTTATCCTTAAGCTGTGACCCCCTGGACTTCCCTCATACATCTTCCTGCATCTGCCTGTAACCCCAATTTATTTTATAAATGATCTTCTAAACTAGAATGAACCTGCCTCCACTTCACTTCCACATGGAATCAGTCTGGTCATTCCACACCCTATATGGCCATGTCCTTCCTCAGATTTGAGTATACTCCAGGTGTGGTCTCACCAAGACCCTGAAGTTCCCTCTGCTCCTATACTCAAATCCCCTAACATACCACTTTTCTGTCCCTTATGACTGGTTCTGAAGTCTCGCTGTCCCCCCTCCCAATCGCCACCATTTGATAATCTTCCCTGTTCTCAAAGGGAAAAGCTTGTCCACATCAACTCTGTCTATCCCTCTCATCATTTTAAAGACCTCTATCAAGTCCCCCCTTAACCTTCTGCGCTCCAGAGAACAAAGACCTAACTTATTCAACCTATCTCTGTAACTTAGTTGTTGAAACCCAGGCAACATTCTAGTAAATCTCCTCTGTACTCTCTCTATTTTGTTGACATCCTTCCTATAATTGGGCAACCAAAATTGTACACCATACTCCAGATTTGGTCTCACCAATGCCTTGTACAATTTTAAATAGATTGGATGGACGTGCAGAGTCTCTTTCCCAGTGTGGTGGAATCGAGAACCAGAGGGCATAGGTTTAACGTGAAGGGGGAAAGATTTTATAGGAATTTTTCATGTAAAGGGTGGTGGGTGTATGGAACAGGCTGCCGGAGGAAGTAGTTGAGGCAGGGACTATCGAAACATTTAAGAAGCAATTAGACAATGACGTGGATAGGACAGGTTTAGAGGGATTTGGGCCAAATGCAGGCACGTGGAACTAGTGTAGATGGGACGTGTTGATCAGTGTGGGAAAGTTGGGCTGAATGGTCCGATTCCACACTCTCTGACTGTACGGCTCTTAGACCTACCCCAAGGCTTTTCTCGATATTGGCCTCAGCAATGTTGCATCTCACATCCAAAATGTTACCCACGGGACTGGAGCTAATTCACAGGACAAATGGGAAACTATTCAATTGTAGCGTAAAACCAAGGTCACCCCAGCTTCAGTGGTTAAGTGGAGATACTCACGTTTCTCATGCTTAGTGTGGTTTAGGTTAGAGATACAGCGTGGAAACACACCCTTCGGCCAACAGCGTCCGTGCCGACCAGCGATCCCCAAACATCCTACGTACACTAGGGACAATTTTTACATTTACCAAGCCAATTAAGCTATATACCTGTACGTCTTTGGAGTGAGGGAGGAAACCGCAGATCTCAGAGAAAACCCACGCAGGTCACGGGGAGAACGTGTAAACTCCAGACAGACAGACAGCACCCGTAGTCAGGATCGAACTCAGGTCACCAACGCTGCATCATTGTTTTGTTTGCTGAGGCATGTGAGAGAAGCAACTCTACTGGTGACCAAAACATTCACCAAAGGTCTCCTACGGGCCTATCCCTGCCCTACCACACCGTCCTCCCAAACTAAAGGTCTGTATGTGTCTGTGGAAAACATGGACCTCAGTCCTGGACTATAGCAAAGCTATAGGTAGTCCAAGTCCAAGATTTGTCACATGAGGACAGGGACCACTGCTGTATGATGGACCGTGAGCTTTGGATTTGAGGTTTTGATCTTCAAATGCTCTTTTCCTTGATGGGTCAATCTTTGTGGTGCCGTTCTGAAGGTGGCAGCAGACTTCATTTTAGACTGGCACCTTCACTGAGAGATGCTGCCAGGACATGAGATGAGGTCCATGTTTTCCACAGACAATTACAACTTGGCGAAGGAAATACGGCACATCTTGGTGTACAATACGTAACAGCATGCCATAACCTGAGAGACGGTGAATGACCAACATGCACATATGTACGCACACACTGATTGACATTAACTGACACTAAGGAATTAATATTGAATTGCGAAACTTGCTTTTGTGTTGTACTGCTTACAGCTACAAGAACGTGTAGCAATCAATAAAAGGCTATAGGCCTATTGCGAGTTTATGTACAGGGACATATCTATCCATGCACTGTATACTTGTATTTAGAGAGAGACACAGAGAGAGAGAGAGAGGGAGAGAGGAGGCAGAGAGAGAGAGAGAGAGGGGGAGAGAGAGAGAAAGAGAAAGAGAGAGACAGGTCCAAATACAGGGAGCCAATGGCACAGAGAATTAGTGAATCAAGAGAGATAGAGAGAAATAAAGTGAATCAAGTGAGAAAAGGCAGAGAAAGATAAGCAAGAGAGAAGCAAGCAGGGAGAAGCAAAGGGAGAGGGAGGGAGAGTGAGCATAGAAACACATAGAAAAATAGGTGCAGGAGTAGGCCATTCGGCTCTTTGAACCAGCACCACCATTCAAAATGACCATGGCTGATCATTTAAAATCAGTACCCCATTCCAGCATTCCCCCCATATCCCTTTTCCTTCAGCCTTAAGAGCTAAATCTAACACTCTCTTGAAAACATCCAGTGTATTAGCCTCCACTGCCTTCTGTGACAAAGAATTCCACAGATTTACAACTCTCTGGGTGCAGATAATTTTCCTCATCTCAGTCTTAAATGGCCTACCCCTTATTCGTAAACTGTGACCCCTGCTTCTGGACTCCCTGAACAATAGGAACATTTTTCCTGCATCTAGCCTGTCCAATCCTTTAGGGATTGTATATGTTTCTATAAGATCCCCTCTCACCCTTCTACATTTCAGTGAATACAAGCCCAGTCGACCCATTATTTCATCATATGTCAGTCCAGCCATCCCAGGAATTAACCTGGTGAACCTACGCTGCACTCCCTCAATAGCAATAATGGTCTTTCTCAAATTAGGAGACCAAAACTGCATGCAATACTCCAAGTGCGGTCTCATCAGGGCCCTGTACAACTCAATAGGACCTCCCTGTCTCCTAAACTCAAATCCTCTCGCAATGAAGGCTAACATGCCTTTAGCTTTCTTCACTGCCTGTTGTACCTGCATGCTTACTTTCAGTGACTGATGTACAAGCACACCCAGGTCTCGTTGCACCTCCCCTGTTCCTAATCTGACACCATTCAGATGATAATCTGCCTTCCTGTTCTTGCCACCAAAGTGGATAACCTCACATTTATCCGTTAATTACTGCATCTGCCATGCATCTGCCCACTCACACAACCTATCCAAATCACCCTGCAGCCTCATAGCATCCTCATCGCAGCTCACACTGCCACCCAGCTTTGTGTCATCCACAAACTTGGAGATGTCACATTTAATTCCTTTGGCTAAATCGTTAATATGTATTGTAAATAACTGGAGTCCCAGCACCGAGCCTTGCAGCACCCAACAAGTCAGTGCCTGCCATTCTGAAAAGGACCCGTTCATTCCTACTGTTTGCTTCCTGTCTGCCAGCCAGTTCTCCATCCATGTCAATACCTCCAATACCATGTGCTCTAATTTTGTACACTCATGTCTTGTGTGGGACCTTGTCAAAGGCCTTTTTGAAAGTACAGATACACCACATGCACTGGCTCTCCCTTATCCATTCTACTTGTTACATCCTGAACAAATCTGAAGACTAGTCAAGCATGCTGAGAGAGAGCAAGTGAGAGAGGGAGACAGACAGAGAGGGAGAAAGATAAAGAGAAACTGCATCTGCAGTTCCTTCCTACACAGCTGGCAGAGACAGACAAGACACAGAAAAACATAAGGATGCATGTGGAAAGTCACAAGCATGGAAATAGAGAGATGGGAGAGAGAGTGGGAAGAGGGAAAGAGGAGGAGAGAGACTAATAGAGAGACAGGAGGAAAAGTGAGAGAGAAAGAGAGCTCCTCTGAATTAGTGCCTTCAGATCTTTCTCGGTCAGCTGATAGGGAACAAGGTTTAAATTCTCACCTGGAAGATAGCACCTCTGATAGTGCAGCATCCCCTCAGTGTTGCAGTGTGAATGTGTACTGGGCCCAGAGACACAAACTTGCAGGTCTTCTGAGAAAAGAGACCCTCTAACTGAGCCAGAACTATCACTATTGACTCGCTGTGAGGAAACCTCAAACTCCTTCCTTTGGGCTTGCTCTGGTTTACGGGAGCATACATCCAAAATTTACATTTCCCCATTTTAATCAGATCCCGATTTGTAATGCAATTGGGCAGCATTGGCAAATGTCTTTGTTATTCTCTGAAATGGTGAGCAGCAAGGCATTTCTCTTGTATTCGCACACAGTTGGGGGCCTGGTCCAAGGAGCTCACTTTCCCAAATAAACGGCGCTAGAGCAAATCAAGAATTAAAAGGGAAAATCAAATGTTCGAAGATTTTATTTGGTCAATTCAGCGATTAATATTTTAGTCGCAGGCTCACAAAAGTTGCTCAAGGAAGAGGTACCAATGACCTTTGACAGCAAGCAGTCACACCGTAGGTAGTGCCATTAACTCACAGCTCCATTCTCCCAGGTTCACAATCCTGATCTGTGGATTTTGCATGTTCTCTCTGTTATTGTGCAGGTTTCCTCAGGATGCTCCCGTTTCACCCCTCATCCCAAAGAAATTCCAGTTACTAGATTAATTGACAACTGCAATTTTTCTTAGAGTAGACGAGTGGCAGGAGAATTAGTGGGGGAAGAATTGATGGGTTTGAGAGAGAGCAGGATGGATTCAACAGTGGCTGAATGGGAGATGCCAGAGTGTAATAGTGGATGGCTGTTTGTCAGGTTGTAGGCCAGTGACTAGTGGGGTGCCTCAGGGATCTGTGTTGGGTCCACTGTTTTTTGTCATGTACATCAATGATCTGGATGATGGTGTGGTAAATTGGATTAGTAAGTATGCAGATGATACTAAGATAGGTGGTGTTGTGGATAATGAAGTAGATTTCCAAAGTCTACAGAGAGATTTAGGCCATTTGGAAGAATGGGCTGAAAGATGGCAGATGGAGTTTAATGTTGATAAGTGTGAGGTACTACATCTGGGCAGGACAAATCAAAATAGGACGTACATGGTAAATGGTAGCGAATTGAGGAATGTAGTTGAACAGAGGGATCTAGGAATAACTGTGCATAGTTCCCTGAAGGTGGAATCTCATGTAGATAGGGTGGTAAAGAAAGCTTTTGGTGTGCTAGCCTTTATAAATCAGAGCATTGAATATAGAAATTGGGATGTAATGTTAAAATTGTACAAGGCATTGGTGAGACCAATTCTGGAGTATGGTGTACAATTTTGGTCGCCCAATTATAGGAAGGATGTCAACAAAATAGAGAGAGTACAGAGGAGATTTACTAGAATGTTGCCTGGTTTCAGCAACTATACAGAGAAATCATAGGGGCATGAGGGGACTTCTTTACTCAGAGAAAGCGGTGTCAGTGATCCCGTTCTTTGGTATCATTTAAAAATAAATTGGATGCCTTCAGGCTCCATACCCCCTGATCCCCTTAGCCACAAGGGCTGCTGTAATTGTTATACATCTAAACTTTATTCCCTGGGGACTTTGAAAAATATAGTTGCCAATGAAGTAGGGAAAATTGGCATGACTTGAGAATTAAACTACATGAGGGGAACCTACTGTGGCAGAGAGTTCCAGAGATTCACCACTCTGTGTGTGAAAAAAGTTCTTCTCATCTCGGTTATATTTTATTATAAATGGAGATATTCCCCCTGGAAATATCCTTGAGGGCTGTGACCCTTGTCATCTGGACCTTTGTTCCCTACAGGAATCAAAAACTGGAACAATCTTCCTGCATCTAGCCTGTCCAAACCCCTTAAGAATTTTGAAAAACATGTAAGTTTCTATAAGATAGTCCCCTCTCAATCTTCTAAATTCTAGAGAGTATAAACCAAGTCTATCCAGTCTTTCTTCAGATAAGACAGTCCTAGGACATCCCAGGAATCAGGAAGATGGTGAACCGTCTCTGCACTCCCTCTATGGCAATAATGTCCTTCCTCAGATTTGGAGACCAAAACTGTACGCAATACTCCAGGTGTGGTCTCACCAAGACCCTGTGGACAACTGCAGTGAGATGGGGAGACAGTGGTGCCGTCGATGGTGAGAGTGGGGTTATTGATGGTTTGCTGAGTGTGGCGGTTTTGGAGCCTATGAGGAGGAATTCTAGTCTTATCGCTGCTGAAGGTTTGAGTAAGTTATGTTTGCATCCAGGTTTTTTATAGGTGACAAAACACGGAGTTGATATGGGGAGACAGTGGTCCCGTCGATGGTGGGGGGGGTTATTGATTTTGCTGGGGATTTGGGTGCCGAGGTGGATCTGGGTGTCATCGGCGTAACAGTGGAAGTCCAGGTTGAAGTGGGAGAGGGGGGAGTTTGTGGGGAGTATCTGACCAAGGGGGAGGAGTGTAGGGGGATGATGAAGAGAGGAGGGGGCCGAGTACGGAGCCTTGGGGAACGCCTTGAGTGACTGTGGCTGTAGCAGAGGTGTGGTTGTGGAGAGAGATGAAGTGGGATCTGTTGGAAAGGTAGGAACGGAGCCAGCTGAGTGCAGAGCCTTCAATGCCGAGGTCTTTGAGTCTGGTGAGCAGGATGTTATGGTTCACTGTATCGAAGACTGCGCTCAGGTCGAGGAGGATGAGGATGTTGAGGGAACCAGTGTCAGCAGAGGTGAGGAGGTCGTTGAGGACTTTGAGGAGAGCAGTTTCTGTGCTATGGAGAGGACGAAAGCCAGATTGGAGGGATTCGAGTAGGTTATACGCAAGGAGGTGGGAATGAAGTTGCGACGCAACGATACGCTCCAGGGTTTTTGAAAGAAAGGGGAGGTTTGAGATTGGGCGGTAGTTAATGAGAGAGGAGGGATCAAGACCAGGTTTCTTTAAGATTGGTGTGACAGCAGCAGTTTTGAAAGCGGAGGGGACAATTCCTTGGGACAATGAGGAGTTGAAGAGATTAGTGAGGTTGGGGCAGAGAATGGGGAGGCAGGGCTTCAGCAGGGGATGGGGAGAGGGTCGAGGGAGCAGGTAGTGGGTTTGGAAGAGCTGATGAGTTTGGAGATTTCAATAGGGGTGACCAGGTCAAACTGGGAGAGGAAGCAGTGTGGAGGAGGGGTAAGGAGGTCAGTGGAGATGTTGAAAGGAGGGGCCTTGGTAGGTGGTGGAGTAGATGCTGGGGAGTCGGGTACAAGGGATAAAGATTGATAGATGGTGCTGATATTATCAGCGAAAAAGTGGAGGAATAAAAAGATATTAGAAAGTTGATGCTCTCGCCTTGAACTCATTTTAAATATCAAACCAGTGGATATCATTAACTCATGAAGGGATGGGTGACTAAGGCAATCAGATGGAGTCAGGTCACAGACCTTTCATGTGGAACATTTTGGAAGAATACTCCTGTTCCAATTTCGCTGCACTAGTGAGTTTGGAAGGCTGCAGTCCCGAGTCTGCAGGAGTGGGGATTTAGGTGTGCACAGATATCTTTGTCATGTATTCACAGGAGGCTTAAAGACCGAGTCTTCAAACAAAATGCCGCATGGATCAAGAGGTTACATTCTTGACTGCTTGTTGCAACAATTTACTTTACTCTCCTTAAAACCTCCTGCTTGACTCAGCAAGTAAGAATTGGGATTCACAGTGTATTAAATTAAATCTAAATCTAAATCTAAAACGGCAGGAAAGGCTCCAAGGGTCAAACACCAGGCGTGGAGAGTGAAATAGAATTAATGGCCAATGTGTGAGTTTGATTTAATTCGGATGTTAACATGCAAAAGCAGCCTTAAGTCCAGAAGAACCCCCTCAAACTCACCCTTTCCAATTTAAGCACACACACAACGGCATTAAATGATGTCCCTGGTTGCTCAGTTAAATATTTAACCGAGGCTCTGTGCTGCAGATGTTGTTCTCTATTCCAACTTTACATTTGCCAAGCCTTTGGATGTTGGGCATCTGAAGGGTGGCAAGTTTGGCTGTGTGGAGAGATAAGTGCCTTTGGGCCAGGAAGGTTAGCAAGTTTCCCCTCATTCACCCACTATTAACCAGTTACACACTCCATTCAATTATGCCCTTTTGACTAACCCACTCTGACCCTGCACTGGTCAGACTGCATTTGGCCCATTTACAGTATTGTGAGCGGTTTTGGGCCCTATATCTGAGGAAGGATGTGCTGGTGTTGGAGAGGGTCCAGAGGATGTTTATGAGAATGATCCCAATGTTAATATATGAATTAATTAAAGACACCAAACAAAAATGGAGGATCCCTGCACTTGTCAGAATTGCTTAACCCTTGTCAGCTGAACTTTACAGGCTTTGATTGGCGTCAGCCAGTCTAGGCTCAGACTGATATGCAGGATGGTAAGGGGTCCAGGTGTTCCCCATGTTCCTCTTAAATTGATAACATATATAGTGGTTTTGCAAACTGACCTTAAATGCTTCATTTCTATTGGGCCGCTGCAAAAGCAGTGAAAAACAGTATACATAATGTTGCAAGAAGGTCATCCTGTTAATTGATGATTGGTCGAACTGTTGAGCCTTGGAGAAGTTGTTTGAACCTCAGGGCACATGTTTCAATGTTTGTTCTTGTTAGCTTCCTTCGAGAGCTTTCTTTCTTATACAACGTATGAACTGTTGTATCATTGGGTTATCGAAATGCCTGTTATAACCATATAATATAACCATATAACAATTACGGCACGGAAACAGGCCATCTCGGCCCTACAAGTCCGTGCCGAACAAATTTTTTTTTCACCTTAGTCCCACCTGCCTGCACTCATACCATAACCCTCCATTCCCTTCTCATCCATATGTCTATCCAATTTATTTTTAAATGATACCAATGAACCTGCCTCCACCACTTCCACTGGAAGCTCATTCCACACCGCTACCACTCTCTGAGTAAAGAAGTTCCCCCTGATATTACCCCTAAACTTCTGTCCCTTAATTCTGAAGTCATGTCCTCTTGTTTGAATCCTCCCTATTCTCAAAGGGAAAAGCTTGTCCACATCAATTCTGTCTATCCCTCTCATCATTTTAAAGACCTCTATCAAGTCCCCCCTCAACCTTCTGCGCTCCAGAGAATAAAGACCTAACTTATTCAACCTATCTCTGTAACTTAGTTTTTTGAAACCCAGGCAACATTCTAGTAAATCTCCTCTGTACTCTCTCTATTTTGTTGACATCCTTCCTATAATTGGGCGACCAAAATTGTACACCATGCTCCAGATTTGGTCTCACCAGTGCCTTGTACAATTTTAACATTACATCCCAGCTTCTATACTCAATGCTCTGATTTATAAAGGCTAGCATACCAAAAGCTTTCTTTACCACCCTATCTATATGAGATTCCACCTTCCAGGAACTATGAACGGTTATACCCAGATCCCTCTGTTCAACTATATTCTTCAATTCCCTACCATTTACCATGTACGTCCTATTTTGATTTGTCCTGCCAAGGTGTAGCACCTCACATTTATCAGCATTAAACTCCATTTGCCATCTTTCAGTCCATTTTTCCAAATGGCCTAAATCACTCTGTAGACTTTGGAAATCTTCATTATCCACAACGCCCCCTATCTTGGTATCATCTGCATACTTACTAATCCAATTTACCACACCTTCATCCAGATCATTGATGTACATGACAAACAACAAAGGACCCAACACAGATCCCTGAGGCACCCCACTAGTCACCTGCCTCCAACCCGATAAACAGCCATCCACCATTACCCTCTGGCTTCTCCCATTCAGCCACTGTTGAATCCATCTTGCTATTCATGCATCTATACCCAACAGTTGAACCTTCTTAACCAACCTTCCATGAGGAACCTTGTCAAAGGCCTTACTGAAGTCCATATAGACAACATCCACTGCCTTACCCTCGTCAATTTCCCTAGTAACCTCTTCAAA
The DNA here is from genome assembly GCF_028641065.1 of Leucoraja erinaceus. Taxonomy (NCBI): domain Eukaryota; kingdom Metazoa; phylum Chordata; class Chondrichthyes; order Rajiformes; family Rajidae; genus Leucoraja; species Leucoraja erinaceus. Next base: position 85,113,466 of record NC_073380.1, on the reverse strand, counting down.
AAATTCAAGAAGATTAGTCAAACATGACCTTCCAGGCATAAATCCATGTTGACTGTTCCTAATCAGACCCTGTTATGTATGGGGTTAATCGATATCTGTAATTGGGTTATTGAGAGACCACCCCCATGTGGTTCAGCCCCTCGAGGTCCCGGGACATATAAAAGTCCGCGATCACGAGGCTCAGCGTCGATCTTCTGGAAGAGCGCTCTGACCTTCCTTCCATCGAGGGGATTTATCGCAGTCGCTGCCTCAAAAAGGCTGGCAGTATCATCAAAGACCCACACCATCCTGGCCACACACTCATCTCCCTGCTACCTTCAGGTAGAAGGTACAGGAGCCTGAAGACTGCAACAACCAGGTTCAGGAATAGCTACTTCCCCACAGCCATCAGGCTATTAAACCTGGCTCGGACAAAACTCTGTTTATTAATAACCCATAATCCGTTATTTGCGCTTGATCAGTTTATCTATTCATGTGTGTATATATTTATATTGTGGTATATGGACACACTGATCTGTTTTGTAATAAATGCCTACTATGTTCTGTGTGCTGAAGCAAAGCACGAATTTCATTGCCCTATCAGGGACCCATGACAATAAACTCACTTGAACTTGAACTTGAACTTGCCTCTGTCTGAACGAGAGGGCTTTAACAGGCAGACGCAAGGATCGAACCCGCGGTGGGATAGGTACAGTATGTGATCTGTGACACGCTTTTGGTAAAATAAAATGTAGTTGTTTCAAATGCTTGATTCAGTGTTTTTACTGAAACTAGACTGGGGGGAAGCTTAGAAATGAGCAATTATCACCAAGAATGATTAGATTTACATACAATGAGCATTTGACGGCATTGGGCCTGCACTCGCTGGAGTTTAGAAGGATGAGAGGACACAGAATTGAAACTTACAGAATTGTGAAAGGCCTGGATAGGGTGAATGTGGGGGTGGGGGATGTTTCCACTAGTGGGAGAGTTAGGACCAGAAGCAATAGCTTCAGAATAAAAGAATTTACCTTCAGAAAGGAAATGAGGAGGAATTTGTGATGCTCCTAATCCTCTCTCTTAATCTACAATCCCCTCAACACCCTCCAAATCTCCAGGCTAACCTGTCTGCTCCGGCCCAGAATGGGGCTGTCGAAATATCTCAATTTCTCCCAATTTACGGGGAGCTGGTCAGAAAACACCCATCAGATTATAGGTGAAGCCAATGCTACAGACCATCCCTATGGGAGAGGAGTCTAAAACTAGAAGGCATTAATTTAAGAAGGAGGGAAATCAGGCAGGGTAGGCAGCATCTCAGGAGATCATGGATAGGCAAAGTTTGAGTTTGGACCCTTCTTCAGAATGAGCTTGGACCCTTCTTTGGGGGTGGGGTGGGAAGAAAAATGGAAAGAGGAGGTGCTGGACAAAAGCTGGCAGGTGATAGGCTGAAGGTACGCAAAAATGCTGGAGAAACTCAGCGGGTGCAGCAGCATCTATGGAGCGAAGGAAATAGGCCACGTTTCGGGCCGAAACCCTTCTTCACACTGATGGGGGGTGGGGGGGGCGGGGACAAGGAAAGGAAAAAGGAGGAGGAGCCCGAAGGCTGGGGGATGGGAGGAGACAGCCCGAGGGCTAAGGAAGGGGAGGAGACAGCAAGGGCTAACAAAATTGGGAGAATTCAATGTTCATGCCCGCAGGCTGCAGACTCCCCAAGCGAAATATACGGTGCTGTTCCTCCAATTTCCAGTGTTACTCGCTCTGGCCATGGAGGAGACCCAGGACAGATAGGCTGATGTTGGTGAGTGTTCTCAAGAAGGGTCTCGACCCCTTTCCACTCCACTCTCGTCTATGCCCCGTCTAGACTTGCACCTATTCCCCCCCCCCCCCTCTGCTTTTTCCACCGAGCTACACAATTTGCTACTCTTTTGTTTTTTTTGTCTCACACTTCCCTTCTTTTTGATCTCTGGCCTTTGTCCACCAATCTGCCTCAATAACCCTCCTCACCTATTGTCAGCCTATAACCTGAAGATGGACACAAAAAGCTGGAGTAACTCAGCAGGACAGGCAGCATCTCTGGAAAGTAGGAATGGGTGACGTTTTGGGTCAAGACCCTTCTTCAGGCCAGATGTGGACCCCTGATATGAAATGAAAGACACAGCATGGAAACAGGCCCTTCAGCCCATTGAGTCCATGCCAACCACCCGTTATCACTAGTTCTAGGAAAAACTTAATGATGCCAATTAATGCGGAACCCCACATGTCTTTGGGATGTGGGAGGAAACAGGAGCAACCGGAACAAATCCACATAGACGCAGGGGGAATGTACAAACTTCACACAGAGGGCACCTAAGTTCTGGATTGAACCCGGGCCATCAATGCCGTGAAGCAGTTGCTGTATCAGCTGCACCCACTGTGCCACCTTTCATTTCCAGATCAGGATGGTGTGTGACTTGGAGGGGAACCTGCTGGATTGTGGTGTTCCTATTATCCTTGCCCTTCTTGGTTGATGAAGCCACAGGTCTGAGAGGTACAAATGGATTGAGCCAAGGAGTAAGAGTGCCTTATTCACCATACATTGGGAAGAGTGCTGTGGCTTCAGTACTGTGGCAGGGACAGAAATCTGACTGGGACAGAAAACCTGCAGATCTGAAATAAAATTAGAAAATGCTGGATACACTCAGCAGGTCAGGGAGTGTCTATGGAGAGAAAAATAGTTGGCATTTCAGGCCGTGCAGGAAGGAACTGCAGATGCCAGTTTACGAAGATAGACATGAAATGCTGGAGTAATGCAACGGGTCAGGCAGCATCTCTGGAGAAAAGGAATATATGATGTTTTGGGTTGAAAACCCTTCTTCAGACCCGAATCGTCACCTATTCCCTGAGTTGCCTGAGACCAGAGTTGCTGCCTCACCTGCTGAGTTACTCCAGCATTTTGTATTTATCTTCTGTGTAAACCAGCATTTGCTGTTCCTTCCAGTTTGAGGCACTTCTTCAGACTTTTTTCAAGTTAATGAACTTTCATTGGAAGGTGAGCTTTCTCACCTGTTCTGCCGAGTATTCCCAACGTTTTGCTTACAGTGACAAAAAGATGGAAGTTAGGACTGTTCCCCATGATCGATTGGACATTAAGGCGAAGCTCAATTGGCCTCAGGTTGTAACTTCCAAATGTTTAAGTTTCGATTCAATGAGCTGCCTCTGATGCAATGAGCCACTTTGTCATAAGTGGGGCAAGGTTTTGCAGTGTGGGATTGTAATTAAATTGTTTCTTGCTTGCCGATATTCCAGCATTCATTTAAGATCTCCACAACCAGTGGTGTTTAAACTGCGTGTAACATCTGTTTTTGCAGCGTATAGCCTGTGCATCTGGCTCTGTGGTGGTCCTGGTTCTGCGATGATTCAGTCTGGAACGGGTTCTCGACGAGTTGAAATATTACTCAGCAGTGATAAAGCCCAGCTGGATTATAATACATCAGCCCTGTGATGGATACTTCAGACTTTGGCATGTCTCCCAGGCCACTTAATGAAAAAAGTTTCAATCTTAAAGCATAAACGGTAATGCTTTTCACAAATGTTGAGAAAGCTCCCACTTCACCACCCGTAACAAAAGCGAGACTGGTGTGTGGGGAGGTTAATTCAGTCAGAGTACCATCTAGTTGATAACACAGAGCTCACACAGGCAGGCCCTGGTGGGCAATTTGTTAATTCTTATACTTCCAAGTTTTGAATAACTAATTTCAGCTGGATTGTGGGAAAGGATAATTGAGCATTTCCTGTGTGGAAAATATGTGACAATAGCAAAACAGCTGAAAGTGAAAAGATTGCTGGCTATGGAAGTTTATTTACTTCAGTATTTGAGTTTCACTCTGACAGTGGTTTTATATATTAGGAGTAGAACTGATTAACACCCTGTCATGACCCTTGAGACAATCCTCGTGGAACATAGTACCCAACAGCATGGAGACGAGTCCTTCAGCCACCATGTTCAAGTTGACAGTCAGGTAGCAATCCATGTGTTGGAAGGAACTGCAGATGCTGGTTTGCACTGTGGATAAGACAAAATGCTGGAGTAACTCAGTGGACCAGGCTGCATCTCTGGACAAAAGGAGTAGGTAACATTTCGGGTAACGTTTCATCTCACTGCACATCTCATATGTGTATGTGACGAATAAACGTGACTTGGGTCTGAAGAAGGGTTTCAACCAGAAACGTCACCTATTCCTTTTCTCCAGAGATGCTGCTTGGCCAGTTGAGTTACTCCAGCATTTTGTGTCTAGGGACTAATCCATGCTAGGATTTGATTTATGTTCATTATTGTCACGTGTACTGAGGTACAGTCAAAATCTTTGTTTCTCATGCTATCCAATCAAATCAAATAATGCTATACAGAAATATAACCAAACCAAACTCAAGTACATGTACAATAGGTAGAGCAAAAGAGGAACATACGGAATGCAGAATATAGTTCTCAGCAATGTTATGCATTGGTTCCATTAACAAAAATCGATGTACGCAATGGGGTAGAGATGAATCGGACAGTACCCTATCTTGTGGAAAGATGATTCAGAAGCTTGAGGGGAGGGTCCCACTAATCCCATCTGCCAGCACTTGGTGCCTACCCTTCTGTGCCTTGACAATAAATGTCATCATCTAGATACTTTATAAAGGTTATGCCAGTCTCTGCCTTCCAACACCGCCTCAGACAGTGCTTTCCAGATTATGATTACTCTCTGGATGAGAGAGATTTCTCCTCAGATCCTCTCTTGACCTCTTCCTCCTCACCTTAAACCTATGCCTCGTCACTTTTGGCACCTCGATAGAATATATGTCCCTCATCATTTTGAACAGATCTCTCTCAACCTGCTCGGCTCAGAGGAAAACAAAGTCTATCCAGTCGCTGAAGGCACAAGAGACCACAAGTGCTGGAATGTTGAGCAAAAAACAATCTGTTGGAGGAGACATGAAATAATGCAGATGTTGGAATCTTGAGAAAAACGCAAACTGCTGGAGGAACTCAGCAGGCCAGGCAACATCTGTAGGGGGAATGGGCAGGCGACGTTTCGGGTCAGGACCCTTCTTCAATCTCAGTCTATCCAATATCTCCTTATATCTAAACACTGCCAGAGCTCTGAACTATAGCTTGGAAGTTATAGGCTATTCCTGCCTGTTCGTTAGGGTTGGAAGACAGCCAAGGAATCCAAGTTCTCAATATTCTATAGAGACACCGTCTGTGAGATCCCCAACACACGTCTGCTTTGCTACGAGTACATGCGGATGGTTTAGAGCATTGAATACAATTCTAACTACTGACGAGTTGGAGGGCTTGGTAACAGCCAGGGCAGTTACCAAACCCCCATATCTCTTCAAACTGAGCTGATCATTTTTTATGAAAAGCAAAAAAAAAAAATGGCAAGATGTTTAAGATTAGAAAGAAGTACAGAAAACTCCTCAGATCAAGCAGTATTTGCGGAGAAAGAAAGAGCATTAACGTTTCACGCAGATGATCTTTGAGCAAGATTTCCAAAATGGCCTCTGGGGCAGTTTCTCTCTCCATATATGCTGCCCGACCTGCTGAATGTTTTCAGCATTGTCAGTTATTGTTAGGAATTCCTGTCTCGACCTCTCTCTGTAGCATCCTGCTACTCACAGCTCTCCCAGACCTCGGCACTTCAGCCATGCCTGGAGTTTCATTATCCCCTCACTGACAGCGTTGTCTTCAGTAGTCTGGGTTATAAGGTCATAAGTTATAGGAGCAAAATTAGGTCATTCGGCCCATCAAGTCTATTCCACCATTCAATCATGACTGATCTATCTCTCCCTCCTAACCCAATTCTCCTGCCTTCTCCCCATAACCTCTGACACCCATGCTAGCAAGAATCTATCTATCTCTGCTTTGAGCATATCCACTGACTTGGCTTCCACAGCCTTCTGCAGCAAAGAATTCCGCAGATTCACCACCCTCTGACTAATTATTGCCATAGAGGGAGTACATAGAGAAGGTTAACCAGACTGATTCCTGGGAAGTCAGGACTTTCATATGAAGAAAGACTGGATAGACTCGGCTTATACTCGCTAGAATTTAGAAGATTGAGGGGGGATTTTATAGAAACTTACAAAATTCTTAGGGGGTTGGACAGGCTACATGCAGAAAGATTGCTCCCAATGTTGGGGAAGTCCAGAACAAAGGGTCACAGTTTAAGGATAAGAGGGAAGTCTTTTAGGACCGAGATGAGGAAAACATTTTTCACACAGAGAGTGGTGAATCTCTGGAATTCTCTGCCACAGAAGGTAGTTGAGGCCAGTTCATTGGCTATATTTAAGAGGGAGTTAGATGTGGCCCTTGTGGCTAAAAGGATCAGGGGATATGGAGAGAAGGCAGGTACAGGATACCGAGTTGGATGATCAGCCATGATCATATTGAATGGCGGTGCAGGCTCGAAGGGCCTACTCCTGCACCCATTTTCTATGTTTCTAAATAAATTCCTTCTCTTAGCCTTCCTGCAGGAACATCCATTAATTCTGAGGCTATGACCTCTAGTCCTAGACTCTCCCAATAGTGGAAACATCCTTTCCACATCCACTCAATCGAAGCCTTTCACTATTTAGTATGTTTCAATGAGGTCCCCTCTCATAGAAACATAGAAACATAGAAATTAGGTGCAGGAGTAGGCCATTCAGCACTTCGAGCCTGCACCGCCATTCAATATGATCATGGCTGATCATCCAACTCAGTATCCCGTACCTGCCTTCTCTCCATACCCTCTGATCCCCTTAGTCACAAGGGCCACATCTAACTCCCTCTTAAATATAGCCAATGAACTGGCCTCGACTACCCTCTGTGGCAGAGAGTTCCAGAGATTCATCACTCTCTGTGTGAAAATAGTTCTTCTCATCTCGGTTTTAAAGGATTTCCCCCTTATCCTTAAACTGTGACCCCTTGTCCTGGACTTCTCAAACATCGGGAACAATCTTCCTGCATCTAGCTTGTCCAACCCCTTAAGAATTTTGTAAGTTTCTATAAGATCCCCTCTCAATTTCCTAAATTCTAGAGAGTATAAACCAAGTCTATCCAGTCTTTCTTCATAAGACAGTCCTGACATCCCAGGAATCAGTTTGGTGAACTTTCTCTGCACTCCCACTATGGCAATAATGTCCATCCTCAGATTTGGAGACCAAAACTGTACGCAATACTCCAGGTGTGGTCTCACCAAGACCCTGTACAACTGCAGTAGAACCTCCCTGCTCCTATAATCAAATCCTTTTGCTATGAAGGGAGTGCAGCGTAGGTTCACCAGGTTAATTCCTGGGATGGCTGGACTGACATATGATGAAATAATGGGTCGACTGGGCTTGTATTCACTGAAATGTAGAAGGATGAGAGGGGATCTTATAGAAACATATACAATCCCTAAAGGATTGGACAGGCTAGATGCAGGAAAAATGTTCCTATTGTTCAGGGAGTCCAGAAGCAGGGGTAACATACCATTCGCTTTCTTCACTGCCTGCTGCACCTGCATGCCTACTTTCAATGACGGTGTACCATGACACCCAGGTCTCGCTGCATCTCCCCTTTTCCTAGTCGGCCACCATTTAGATAATAGTCTGCTTTCCTGTTTTTGCCACCAAAATGGATAACCTCACATTTATCCACATTATACTGCATCTTCATTCTTCTAAACTCCAGTGAGCACAGGCTCAGTGCCATCAACCGCTCATCAACCCACTCACCCCTGGGATCATTCTTGTAAACCTCCTCTGGACTCTCTCCAGGGCCAGCGCATCCTTCCTTAGATATGGTGCCCAAAATTGCTCCAAATGCAGAATGACCAGCACCGTGTAGAGCCTCAGCATTATATCCTGTTTCCCATGCTCTGGGAATTATCGATGGTGAGTGAACACAACTTAAATATATTTCTTTAAAATGCATCACTTTCTGGTGTGGTTGGCAACAAATTTGGCTTGTTTGTACCTAACAGCACAAGTGGTATAGCAGTTAGACCTACTGCCTCACAGCTCCAGCAACCTGGGTTCAATTAACTGTCCATGTGGCGTTTGCACGCTCGCCCAAATGCTGTGGTTTCCTCCCACATTCTAAAGATAAACTGGTAGTTCAATTAACTGCTGCAAATTGCCTCTCCTGTGAGCAGGTGGTGAGAGAAGTGGGCACATGTGACATCAAATAGATAACAGGGAAATAAATGATGGAATTAAGTGATAAGCAACAGAATTGATAGGAATGTTTTGACCCAGAATAGATTATTTGGGTCAAATGGCCTCTTTCTATGTTGTTTATCATTAAAAGGGGTCACAGTTTAAGGATAAGGGGGAAATCCTTTAGGACCGAGATGAGAAAAACATTTTTCACAGAGAGTGGTGAATGTCTGGAACTCTCTGCCACAGAAGGTAGTTGAAGCCAGTTCATTGGCTATATTTAAGAGGGAGTTAGATGTGGCCCTTGTGGCTAAAGGGATCAGGGGGTATGGAGAGAAGGCAGGTACAGGATACTGAGTTGGATGATCAGCCATGATTATATTGAATGGCGGTGCAGGCTCGAAGGGCCGAATGGCCTACTCCTACACCTATTTTCTATGTTTCTATGTAAGGTAAAATATGAAAAAAAGAGAACTTTAGAAACTTTTAACTACAGTAAAGAGTTACTTACAGTAATGACAGGCATGCTGGGACATACTGGTCTGATGGAGCTATTCGACCCGAAACGTCACCTACTCCTTCTCTCCAGAGATGCTGCCTGGCCCGCTGAGTTAACCATATAACCATATAACAATTACAGCATGGAAACAGGCCATCTCGACCCTTCTAGTCCGTGCCGAACACATAATCTCCCCTAGTCCCATATACCTGCGCTCAGACCATAACCCTCCATTCCCTTCCCGTCCATATAACTATCCAATTTATTTTTAAATGATAAAAACGAACCTGCCTCCACCACCTTCACTGGAAGCTCATTCCACACAGCTACCACTCTCTGAGTAAAGTTACTCCAGCATTTTGTGTCTATCTTGCTGAGACATAGATACAGAGATCCTCAAATTTGCTTTGAGGAGCCAAACTAGCATCTGTGATAGCAGAGGCCGTGGCAGATATTCCAGCCATCTAATCATCATGGGAACAACTTTGTGCTGCAATGCCAGAAAACACAAGTGTGATGCTGGAGTGCCAACACCAGGGAGTCTCCCATCCCTGCTCTGTGAGTTGGCATAGCTGTGTTGTAATCCTGCCCTGAATGCAATCATCGTGACCTTTCCTTATTTTTCATCATGTTGGCTGAACACTGTGCTTTGGTAAACATTTGTTGAAACAAAAGCTCATATCCTTGTAATAACGATATCACGAGCCTCCAGATGGTGCTTGGCGTGTGAGACTTTTGCCTCCCTTAAGAAAGAAAGATGTTACTTTGATTAAAAGACCAGAGGACAATATTTATATTCTCTGCTGGGCCCAGGGTAATCCTGCCTACCACACTCAAATTTTGGTCATGAAAATGGTTTTCTATCATGTTGACTTGGAAAGGTTTGGTGCAGTTAGGAATCTGAGGGTATCGCAAGTTTCTATTATTAGTGACTGCTGTTGTAAGGCACATTGCATATATCACAAACTTAATGCATGTACGTGCATTAGTTGGTGCAATCTTATTCTGAAACATGTGGAGGGTATTGGGACAGTTAACAAGCTCCAATTAACGAGGCTGCTGGGGCTGGGCATGGATGCAGAAATACAACAACGAAAAAACTGAAAGGTTGGGAACATTTTAGTTTCTTCACCACCAACCACCCAGACACAAGAACCAAAGTCCAGACTGATGGCAACCCTATGAAGCAGAGCCAGGGAGATCACCAGGGCCAACTTTGATCTGTGTAGGAAACATTCAGTTTCTTCCCTTGAAAATGACCCCTCGAATGTTGAGCTCATTTCTGTTCTGTCCCAAGAGAAGAGTCTTGGTTGGGTTGAGATGCATCTATTTGGGGATTTTCGTGCAGTTGGGATGAGAGGAAGGGTGGAGAACCTCCTCACAAGTTGTACGGCCTGATGTAAGTTTCCAGCTGTCACTGCTTTATTTCAGATTTTTCAGCGATATTTTGATTTATGGATTGCAAAACTAATATAAACAAGTCCTTGTTACATGGTACTTCATGGAAGCTTGCTGTGCATACATCGTTAATTCCAGAGAAGGGGACATGGGTTGTTTGTGGATCAGGAGGAGGCCTGTGTAGATTTAGACTTTAGACTTTAGAGATACAACGTGGAAACAGGCCCTTCAGCTCACTGAGTCCGTGCCGACCAGCGATCACCCCATACACGAGCACTAGCCTACACACGAGGGACAATTTTCATTTTACAGAAGCCAATCAACCTACAAGCCGGTATGTCTTTGGAATCAGTCCACCCTACTGGGCTTCTGCCTCTTGTGCTTCATTAACTCTCTGGAGGCTTATACTAAGATGCACTGATATGCAAATGTTCCTCTCTGCTGAATCGTTCTCAGATCTGATCTGCCCAATATGTTCAGAGTAAGATCGGGAGGAAACTGGTGGCCATTCACAAAAATACCTCTGCACCTCCCGGTTTCACTGCTGAGTCATCGATTGGCCAAGGAACTTTTGGAAGCAGCAGGAATTTAGCACAGATCAGTGATGCAGATGATTGAGCTGCTTACTCTCACCTCCATCGTTTCAGTTTCAGTCCTGACTTCGGGCACTGCCCATGTGGAGTTTGCTTGTTCTCCCTGTGGGCAGGTCTTCTCCCATGTTCTAAAGATATGCAGGTTGGTAGGTTAATTAGTCACTGTTGATCATCCCCACTGTGTAGGTGAGTGATGGAATGTGTGGCTGGGTAGCCAAAATGGGATTAACATGGGATTAGTGTAAATGGGTTCTTGATGATCTGTTTGGACTCAATGTGCCAAAAGGCCTGTTCCTGAGTTGGATAACTATGAAATTCCATTAACCCTCTCTCCAGCCATTTGCTGACTACTTTTTAATCATTTTAGGCTGATGAAATAGAATGGAACTAAAATAGTATCTGCCTTAGCAATGAGAGAGATCGTATTCAATCCATCAACAGCTTTCTTTATACGTTGGTGCATAGGATCAGCTGTCTGATATTAATGCGGATATCAAAAATACTTTGGCAATGTAGTAAGTAACCATAAATAATCCTGGCTCTCACAGCGAGGAAAATCATACTTTATCATTTAAATGGTCTCCGCTTTCTGCTCCAGTGAAGCGCGGATTATTTCGCTAACTGATGCTCACTTGTTTACTGTGAATATTGCCACTGTAACACTGTGCATAACAGATGCATTCATTCAGTGTCCCCAGTCCAAGCCACGGATGCCTTAGAAAATCTTAGAGCACCATGCATGTGCTATTAAGGTATACAAAAATGCAGAGAAACTCATCGGGTGCAGCAGCATCTATGGAGCGAAGGAGATAGGTAACGTTTCGGGCCGAAACCCTTCTTCAATCTGAACGTTACCTATTTCCTTCGCTCCATAGATGCTGCTGCACCCGCTGAGTTTCTCCGCATTTTTGTATACCTTAACAGCACATGCATGGCATCTGCAGTTCCTTCTTGAACACTGCGTTGTTAAGGTACCTGGAACTTGCCAATGTACTAATTCAGCAACATCTCCCAATACCTTTCATCATTGATTCTCCCTCTGCTCTGCTGCTGTTATCTCCTGACAGCAGTGTGTGGATCCATAGACAATGCATATCCCATGGAGTGGGGTGGGCCTGCTAGATTTCAGCCTGGGCCAGGCAATGTTAGAGTGAGGTGTTTGAATAAGAACCTGCAGTTGTGTAACAGCAGGACAGAGAGTGAAACAGTAGTTGTGTCTGACTGAGCTAGGTTCAGTGACCACGTACAGCTGAGGCTTAATGGACATAAAGGAACAGAAGAAAACATAGCATGATCTGCCACAGGCCTCGACATCTCCTCTAAGTTAATTCACCCTAGCTCTCAATCCTTCATAGGTACACAAAAATGCTGGAGAAACTCAGCGGGTGCAGCAGCATCTATGGAGCGAAGGAAATAGGCGACGTTTCGGGCCGAAACCCTTCTTCAGACTGAATTTTGGTCATGAAAATGTTTTTCTATCATGTTGACTTGGAAAGGTTTGGTAATACCGTTGGTGCAGTTAGGAATCTGAGGGTATCGCAAGTTTCTATTATTAGTGACTGCTGTTGTAAGGCACATTGCATATATCACAAACTTAACGCATGTACGTGCATTAGTTGGTGCAATCTTATTCTGAAACATGTGGAGGGGATTGGGAGAGTTAACAAGCTCCAATTAACGAGGCTGCTGGGGCTGGGCATGGATGCAGAAATACAACAAACGAAAAGACGAAAAAACTGAAAGGTTGGGAACATTTTAGTTTCTTCACCACCAACCACCCAGACACAAGAACCAAAGTCCAGACTGATGGCAACCCTATGAAGCAGAGCCAGGGAGATCACTAGGTCTGAAGAAGGGTTTCGGCCCGAAACGTCGCCTATTTCCTTCGCTCCATAGATGTTGCTGCACCCGCTGAGTTTCTCCAGCATTTTTGTGTACCTTCGATCTTCCAGCATCTGCAGTTCCTTCTTGAACAACTCTCAATCCTTCATGTCTAGTTTAGAGACAGTGTGGAAACAGGCCCTTTGGCCCACCGGGACTGTGCCGACCAGCAATCAGCCATACACCTGTTTTATCCTACACTCGGGAGAATGTTCAAACTCCGCACTCCATGGTCAGGATCAAGTCTCAGTCTCTGGAGCTGTAAGGCAGCAACTGTACTGCTACGACAATGTGCCGCCCCGTTCAAAAATGTCACCATGCTTTCAAAGATTTATCTATGTCTATTCCAATTGTCTAGTCTCCAAAACCCTCAGGGGCAGAGAATTCCAGAGATTCACCACCCTCTGTGAGAAGAAATCTCTACATACCAATTTTAAATGGTCAGCCCTCTGTCTTCGCCGCTTGTTCAAGACTCTTCCACCAGTGAAAACATCACAACATCTACCGTGTTAAACCTCCTAACAACCTGATATGTTTCAATCAGGTAAGACTCAGCCTGTCTAGCCTCCCGTGGATTAGCCATGTGAATCTTTTTTGGATGGCCTTCAATGTTCTTACATTTCTTCTTTGGCAAGTTGGCCAAAACTGTGCGCAGTACTCCAGGGGTGGCCTCATTAACACCCCACACCAGGGGTCAGCGACCTTGTTCTGCCTTGGGGCCGGGACGCATGTCTGTGAGCAAATGGCGGGCCACATCTATCATGTGTAAACATGGACCCCCCCCCCCCCCATCCCGCCCCGGATGGCGAGCATTAAATCACGTGTTCACATAGATTCCGCCCCTTCGAGGATGCTGCCCGGATCACTGGCCCCTAGTTACGGGAGCTCACGAACATGGCGCACTTACGGACCATTGCCTTGGCTCTGTCCTGAAGGCGGTGGCTCAAATACTCATACTCACTCGTCCACGGCCTATTGACAACCGCGATCTCGACTGAGTCTTTAAGAAAGAACTGCAGATGCTAGAAATATTGAAGGTAGACAAAAAAAGCAGGAGAAACTCAGCGGGTGAGGCAGCATCTAAGGAGCAAAGGAATAGGCGACGTTTCAGGTTGAGACCCTACGTCAGGCTGGTCTCAGAGCAATGTCAACCGCTTCTGAAGAAGGGACTCGACCTGAAACGTCACCTATTCCTTTGCTCCATAGATGCTGCCTCACCCGCTGAGTTTCTCCAGCTTTTTTGTCTATCTCCGATCCCGACAGTGAAGCCCAGACGCAGAAGGTGCACGGCCATGCTGGTAGGTTGTGGTACAGCCAGACCTTGGCGCTCCTTGGCAGCTCGGCGCTGCTCGGCTGCTTGGCACTGATTGGCGCTCCGCCATTGCAGCCACCAGCGCTGACCTCCATGCGTCCTTGTGTCACCGTGCGTGGGCACCGCTGCCTCGGGCCCAGGAGGTACCGGAGATGAAGGAAGTCGGCGGGCCGGATAAATACGGGGAAAAAAATACGCTTGCGGGCCGGATGATTTTGGGTTACGGGCCGCATTCTGCCCAGGGGCCGTAGGTTCCCAACCCTCGCCCTACACTAATGTAACAAAACCTCCAGACTCCTAAACGCCAAAGCTTCTTGCAATAAAGGGCAATGTGCCATGTAACCTCTTCACTACTTACTGCACCTGCCAGCTGACATTTTGTGGAAACATTGCTGCCATTTTAGGGATCGAGCAGGGAAATTTGCACTGGTGTTCTGGTCCAATGCTGAAAGAAAGCTGCATTATCTATCACTATCAAGTGCTAACTATATAACGTAGGTATTATGTTTGTATTTGCACTATTATTGTTCGTTTACTTATTTATTTGTCTGCTTGTTTTTATGTTTATGTGTTATACACATATATATTTGTGTGTGTGTGTGTATAAACCAGATAGACAGACAGACAGGTAGATAGACAGACAGATAGACAGATAGACAGATAGACAGATAGATAGATAGATAGATAGATAGATAGATAGATAGATAGATAGATAGATAGATAGATAGATAGATAGATAGATAGATAGATAGATAGATAGATAGATAGATAGAGTTTAAGAAAGAACTGCAGATGCTGGAAAATCGAAGGTACACAAAAAGTACAAAAATTGTTCATCCCAGTTTGGCAAAAGAATAAATCAGGGAAGGTAGTACATCCATAGATAACAAGGGAAATCAGGGATAGTATCAAAGCGAAGGATGATGCGTACAAATTAGCCAGAAAAAGCAGCATACCGGAGGACTGGGAGAAATTCAAAGACCAGCAGAGGAGGACAAAGGGCTTAATTAGGAAAGGAAAAATAGATTATGAAAGAAAACTGGCAGGGAACATAAAAACTGACTGCAAAAGTTTTTATAGATATGTGAAAAGAAAGAGATTAGTTAAAACAAATGTAGGTCCCTTGCAGTCAGAAACAGGGGAGTTGATCATGGGGAACAAGGATATGGCGGACCAATTGAATAACTACTTTGGTTCCGTCTTCACTAAGGAAGACATAAATAATTTGCCGGAAATGGCAGGGGACCGTGGGTCAAAGGAGTTGGAGGAATTGAGTGAAATCCAGGTTAGCCGGGAAGTGGTGTTGGGTAAATTGAATGGATTAAAGGCCGATAAATCCCCAGGGCCAGATAGGCTGCATCCCAGAGTACTTAAGGAAGTAGCTCCAGAAATAGTGGATGCATTAGTAATAATCTTTCAAAACTCTTTAGATTCTGGAGTAGTTCCTGAAGATTGGCGGGTAGCAAACGTAACCCCACTTTTTAAGAAGGGAGGGAGAGAGAAAATGGGGAATTACAGACCAGTTAGTCTAACATCGGTAGTGGGGAAACTGCTAGAGTCAGTTATTAAAGATGGGATAGCAGCACATTTGGAAAGTGGTGAAATCATTGGACAAAGTCAGCATGGATTTACGAAAGGTAAATCATGTCTGACGAATCTTATAGAATTTTTCGAGGCTGTAACTAGTAGCGTGGGTAGGGGAGAACCAGTGGATGTGGTGTATCTGGACTTCCAGAAGGCTTTCGACAAGGTCCCACATAAAAAATTAGTATACAAACTTAAAGCACAAGGCATTGGGGGTTCAGTATTGATGTGGATAGAGAACTGGCTGGCAAACAGGAAGCAAAGAGTAGGAGTAAACGGGTCCTTTGCACAATGGCAGGCAGTGACTAGTGGGGTACCGCAAGGCTCAGTGCTGGGACCCCAGCTATTTACAATATATATTAATGATCTGGATGAGGGAATTGAAGGCAATATTTCCAAGTTTGCGGATGACACTAGCTGGGGGGCAGTGTTAGCTGTGACGGATGCTAGGAGACTGCAGGGTGATTTGGATAGGCTGGGTGAGGGGGCAAATGTTTGGCAGATGCAGTATAATGTGGATAAATGTGAGGTTATCCATTTTGGTGGCAAAAACAGGAAAGCAGACTATTATCTAAATGGTGGCCGATTGGGAAAGGGGGAGATGCAGCGAGACCTGGGTGTCATGGTACACCAGTCATTGAAGGTAGGCTGCAGGTGCAGCAGGCAGTAAAGAAAGCGAATGGTATGTTAGCTTTCATTGCAAAAGGATTTGAGTATAGGAGCAGAGAGGTTCTACTGCTGCAGTTGTACAGGGTCTTGGTGAGACCACACCTGGAATATTGCGTACAGTTTTGGTCTCCAAATCTGAGGAAGGACATTATTGCCATAGAGGGAGTGCAGAGACGGTTCACCAGACTGATTCCTGGGATGTCAGGACTGTCTTATGAAGAAAGACTGGATAGACTTGGTTTATACTCTCTAGAATTTGAAGATTGAGAGGGGATTTTATAGAAACTTACAAAATTCTTAAGGGGTTGGACAGGCTAGATGCAGGAAGATTGTTCCCGATGTTAGGGAAGTCCAGGACAAAGGGTCACAGCTTAAGGACAAAGGGGAAATCCTTTAAAACCGATATGAGAAGAACTTTTTTTTCACGCAGAGAGTGGTGATCTCTGGAACTCTCTGCCACAGAGATAGTTGAGGCCACTTCATGGCTATATTTAGAGGGAGTTAGATGTGGCCCTTGTGGCTAAGGGGATCAGGGGGTATGGAGAGAAGGCAGGTACGGGATACTGAGTTGGATGATCAGCCATGATCATATTGAATGGCGGTGCAGCAGGCTCGAAGGGCCGAAGGCCTACTCCTGCACCTAATTTCTATGTTGGAGAAACTCAGACTGAAGAAGGGTTTCGGCCCGAAATGTTGCCTATTTCCTTCGCTCCATAGATGCTGCTGTGCCCGCTGAGTTTCTCCAGCATTTTTTTGTACCTTAGGTATATATTAGTTTAGATTAGAGATACAGTGCAGAAACAGGCCCTTCGGCCCATCAAATTCGTGCCGACCAGTGATCACCCCATACACTAGTACCATCCTACACATTAGGGATAAGTTACAATTTTTCTAAGCCAATTAACCTACAAACCTGCACATCTTTGGTGTGTGGTAAACCGAAGCACCTAGAGAAAACACATGGGGTCTTGGGGGGGAAATGTACAAACTCCGCACAGCCAGCACCCGCTGGGTCTCTAGCGCTGTAATGCACCAACTCTACATTCGCACTACCCATAATAACTTCCTTTTTGGGACATAGGACAATGAAAGAGTCTGGACTCTTGACACTTGACTTGGACAGGAGTCATTGCCGCTCAGCAGACCATGCATTTACGTAGGGTGTGAGGTCTTGCTCCATCTGCTGAACCACTGTCAGCAACACGCTGCAGCCCGTGACTTCTTGATGCGTCTGTGCTCAGACAAAGTCTGGCTGTTCCTGGCACGGTGTATTTGTCAAATCACACTGGAGCTTGAGTTTTTACGAAAGGGAAGCAGGCTCAGTAAGATGCATAATGAGTCATTGCTAAATTCTCAGACACTTTCAGTTTTTGCATCTTATTCTTCTACTGCAGTTGTAATTTTGAATCTGCAGCTCTAAATCTTGCATGATTCTGGAAATGTATTAGGATTAATGATAGGAGCAGATGTGTTGTAACACCTGCCAGCTGCCAAGTAAACAAGGAACTTTGTAATCTCCAATGTCCCTTAGCTTTAACCAACACATCTGAAATGTATGCAGATCTCATTTGTCACAGTGCCGGGTCCCACCTCAGTAAGTACTGCCTGGTAGGGGGTTAAAACCAACACATCTGGATGCCACAAGATGGGCTCAAACATAACAACCCTCTAGGAAGGAGAACCCTGAGTCTCAAATAGTTTTCGCAGTTAATCAGCATCAGCATGGCTTGATGTGCAAAGGAATCTACTGACTGATCTTGGAATATTTGGCCAAGGGGAGGCTATTCAGCCCCTTAATCGTATTTCACCATTTAATGAGATCATAGCTGATGTACAACCCAGCTCCATATTCCCACTTGTTTCTATATCCTAACCCAGCTCCATATTCCCACTTTAAAGGTGGCACAGTGGTGCAGCGGTACAGCCAGAGGCCCGGATTCGATCCTGTCCGTGTGGAGTTCGTACATTCTCCCTGTGACCGTGTGGGTTTTCTCCGGGTGGTTTGGTTTCCCCCACATTCCAAAGACGTGCTGGTTTATAAGTTAATTGGCTTCTATAGATTACCCCTAGGATGCAATAGACAATAGACAATAGGTGCAGGAGTAGGCCATTCAGCTCTTCGAGCCAGCACCGCCATTCAATGTGATCATGGCTGATCATCCCCAATCAGTGCCCCGTTCCTGCCTTCTCCCCATATCCTCTGACTCTGCTATTTTTTAAGAGTCCTATCTAGCTCTCTCTGTGGCAGAGAATTCCACAGACTCACCACTCTCTGTGAGAAAAAGTGTTTCCTCGTCTCACTTCTAAATGGCTTACCCCTTATTCTTAAACTGTGGCCCCTGGTTGTGGACTCCCCCAACATCGGGAACATGTTTCCTGCCTCTAGCGTGTCCAAACCCTTAACTATATGTTTCAATGAGAATCCCTCTCATCCTTCTAAACTCCAGGGTGTACAAGCCCAGCTGCTCCATTCTCTCAGCATATGACAGTCCCGCCATCCCGGGAATTAACCTTGTAAACCTACGCCACAATAGCAAGAATGTCCTTCCTCAAATTAGGGCAGAGGTGGAATAACATGGAACTCAAGGCGGCATGGTGGCGCAGCGACAGAGTTGCAGCCATAGAGCGACAGAGACCCAGGTTCGACCTGGATTACAGGTGCTGTCTGTATGAAGTTTGTACGTTCTCCCTGTGACCGCATGGGTTTTCCCCAGGTGCTCCAGTTTCTTCCCGCTCTCCAAAGATGTACAAGCTTGCAGTTTAATTGGCTTTGGCAAAATTTGTAAATTGACCCTAGTGTGTAGGATAGTGCTGGTGTATGGGGGTCGCTGGGCAGCGCATACCCGGTGGGCCAAAGAACCTGCTTCCACGCTGTATCTCTAAACTAAATTAAACTGAACTAAACTAAACTAAACTAAACTAAACTAAACTGAACTAAACTAAACTAAACTAAACTAAACTAAACCAAACTAAACTAGTGTGTGGGTGATCAATGGTCAACGCGGGCTAAGTGGGTCGAAAGTCCTACTTCATGCTGTATCTGAAAGCTCTAAACTCTCTAACAGATCCATCTCAGATTTAAAAACATTGTAGCTTTCTCCTGAAACTCTAGGTCCTATATTTACTCTTCCCGCACTTCCCGCACTATCGACTCCCTGGTGGTGAGAATGCCTTTTCTCCCTCTCAGCCTGAACGTTCTCCTCAGATCATTCCCAGACTTCTAATTGCCGTGAATATGGCCCTCATTTGTGTAATCTCTCCCTGTAATTTAACCCTCAAAACCAGGTGTCATTCCAGTAAATCAACACTAATCTTACTCCAAAGCGAAAATAGTCTTTCTCTAGTGTGAAGGGTGAAACTACTAGCAGTGCTCCAAGTGTGGTCTGACCAGGGCCTTGCCTTGCTTGAGCAAATCTTTCACCCCCCGCCCTTCCACTCCTCCCCCCCCCCCCCCCCCCTCCCCCCCCCCCTTCGTTCCCCCCCCCCCCCCCCCCCCCCTCTCGTTCTTGTTTCCATCATCCCAAAGGTGATGGGGATGGGGTAAGACCAGGTCAAAAGGCTGAATGAGGCTGATGAGGCTGAATGGCCTGCTTGGGCACAGGGTCATTCTGAGATTTTTTGCCCACTCTCCTGTCACCAATACCTTTTCAGCGTCATTGAATTATTGAGTGATACAGAATCAGGATACGTAAACAGGAACAGAACCAGGAACAGAAGCAGGCCATTCAGCCCACCTAGACTTCACTGACGATAGTCTTCAATGATGATCAATCGACAATTTACAATGAGTCTACATTAATCCCATTTTATTCATCCCACATTCCTATCAAATTCGGCCATGGTTCTACCATTCACCTACACACTTGGGGCATTTCCACTCAGCCAATTGCCTTCCTATACTGACCATTTTATCCCATACTTACCTTTCTGTCCTGGGTCTCCTCCACTGTCGGAGTGAAACCAAACACAATTTGGGGGATTTCGCTTGGGCAGCTTACAACCCAGCGGTCTAACTTCAAGTAACCCTTGCGCGTCCCCTCCCTCTCTCCGTCCCTCCCCCACCCTAGGCATTGTACTAGTTTCACTGTCCTCCTTAGTTTAACCCTCTCCACAGTCAACAATGGACCATTGTGGGCTCCACCTTTCCTTGATGATCGTTGCTGGCTTTGATTTATCTTTTTGCACACCTTTCATTCATTTGTTCTTTGTACCTTTTCATATCTCTCGTTTCCATCTCCCCTCCCTGACTCTTGGTCTGAAGAAGGGACTCGACCCGAAACGTCTCCTATTCCTATTCTCCCGAGATTCTCCCTGACTGGCTGAGTTACTCCAGGTTTTTCTGTCTATCTTCAGTGTAAACTAGTGTCTATAGTTCCTTCCTACCCAGCCTGTCAACCCATGTGGAGCTGTGAGGAGAAATCGTCTCCCCTAGAGGAAACCCACGCAGTCATAGGGAGAGCATAAAAATTCCACACCCATGATTGTGCCCAAGGTCAGGATTGAACCCAGATTGCCAGCATCGTGAATTACCCCACATTTTGTCTGGATTGCCATTGGATTCTGCAGAGAGCTGGTTAGCTCACACCGAGACCATCGCAGCATACCAGCACTTCCCAACTTGCATCTTTTGCGTCTTTTTAGCGGCTAATATCAAGGAGATGTTTATCAAGGGGATAAGGGCCGGTCCCACCAGCATGCGACTGCATGTGGCAAGCGCGACCTAACGTGGTTGCTTGAGCTGTACGGCTTCGCGGGGCCGCATTGAGGCCGTACGCAGCGCCTCGACGGACGTGCGCAGAGTCTCAACGCCGTACACAGCGTCTTGAGGCCGTATGCAGCGTCTTGAGGCTGTACGTCACGCGCGAACTTCCCGCGGACTTCGCTCGAACTTCACGTCAACTCGTACGGGATCACTCGACCTCCGCGCGGTCCCCACTTCCGGTTTGGTCACGCTTGCCGCATGCCGTCGCATGCTGGTGGGACAGGCCCTGTATTCCCCCCCCCCCTCCTCCTCCCATCCCCAAGGATATCTCTAAATCCCTAAATTACTCTGCAGATTGAGATCTGTCTGGAGTTCTCCTAAATTGAACACACACACACACACCCACACACCTTACTCATTACCTCCCAGTCTTTTTGGGGTTAGTAAACTAGAATTAAAGTCATGAGATAGATAAGGAACCGATAAATATACAGTTAAATGCAGAGACTGAAGTGTCAGATAAGAGTTCAAGGATTAGGAAGCTGTTTGCAGTTCTGTACCGGGGCTGTCTTAATTAATAAAGCAATTGCCACAGTCTAGTGCCTGGGAATGATCTTTATCTCTCAGGAAGTGGGATAAATCGGAGTCAATCAATTCAGGTTGGGTCAACAGAATGAGTTTGAAAGGCTTTCACCATGGAACTCTTTACAACATGCTCTCTTTGCTTTAGCTGTAATGGTTAGAGATTAAAGCAGGTTCTGTTTGACTGCAGACAAAGGCAAAGCCTGACAGGAAACGTCCATTTGACCTTTTCTGTCCATTGTGAGGTAGTTTGCAAGGTGGGGACAGGCCATTGAACTGAAGGTGGATTGATATGAATGAAGGGTAATGTTGCTGGGCCCAAAAGATGCAGACAGAACCTTTGTTTGTGACAGTAATACCAGCTCATGGTCCACTAGGCCACTTCCTGCTTCAATTACTCCATTAAACAATTAAAAATTAAACGTTTAAACGTTTTAAAGAAAGCTTTATTGACAATATTCATATCATTTTTAATATATTATCTACCTCCAGCCATTCTTGGAAGGGTTCTCACAGAGCCAGTGGTCACTGTCTGCTCTTCAAACTGCGGAGCACCTTGGACAATACAGCTCACCCCTCCACGACACACTGGTCAACCTGAGGAGTACCTTCAGCAACAGGTGAGGCAGCATCTATGGAGAGAAGGAAGTGGTGACATTTCAGGTCAAGACCCTTCTTCAGGGTCTCGACCCGAAGCGTCACAAATTCCTTCTCTCCATAGATGCTGGCTCACCTGCTGAGTTTCTCTAACATTTTGTGTCTACCTTCAATTTTACCAGCATCTGCAGTTCTTTCTTAAACCTTCAGCAACAGACTGGTTCCACCAAGATGCAGCACAGAATGCAGCACAATCTTCTGTCGTGAGATAGATTGACTCTCTCCACTCTCTCCCCCCCCCCCCCCCCCTCCCCCCTGCCCATCCTCCTCCCCAACCTTTGCACATCCCAAATCCTGGACTTTCAACTTGTTACTTTAATTTCATGTATCATGTTGTATTTTGTGACTGTTGGCAGACCACTTTCCCCACTGGGATAAATAAATATACATTGTATTGTATCATATCGTATTGAAACATTGTTAAGGGCCTGTCCCACTTGGGCGACCTAATCCGCAAGTTTGCCCTCGACTCATACTCGCAGCATGGTCGACACGAGGTCATAGGAGATCTACGTAACTCTCCCTCATGCTCGAGAGTGGTCTCCGCATGCTCTAAGCCTCAGCTAGGTCGCGGCGTGTTTTTCAACATGTTAAAAAATGCCCGCGAGTAAAAAAAATCAATACTTTTTCTACTCGTAGGTTTAGTCGTAGTAGGTCGGGATGTTAGTCGTAGGTAATCAAGAGTAGTCGAAGGTAGTCATAGATAGTCTTCATCATAGTCGAAGGGAGGTCGAAGGGAGGTCGAACGGAGGTTGAATGAGATCGAAGGAGATCGTCTTCACTCTCTACTGTTCGGTGTCCAATTTTCCAGAAGTTAGTCGTAGCTTGTCGAAGCTAATCTTCGACATAGTCGAAGGAGGTCGAAGGAGGTTGAAGGAGGTCTTCGACATAGTCGAAGGAGGTCTTCAACATGCCATTTTTTCAAACTCTTCTAAACTCGCCAATTAGGACGCCCAAGTGGGACAGCCCCTTTCATGATTCAGATCAATGATCTTGCCCCCGAGTTTGTGTTTTGCTTTAGTCTAACATGCCAGACATTGAGTTTACATGCCTTACATCACAAGGACAGGTCCTTTGGCCTCCAATTTCTGTGCCAAACACAACACCAAGTGAAACTAATTTCCTTTTCCTAAAGCAATACCAGAGCACAAACTACTCGTATTGCTTTACAGACGTATCACCCTCTTAGCAGTCACCCAGAGTGACAATCAGACCATTCCCCCCCTCTTAAAGATAAAGGGGAAATCCTTTAGGACCGAGGTGAGAAAAACATTTTTCATACAGAGAGTGGTGAATCTCTGGAACTCTCTGCCACAGAAGGTGTTGAGGCCAGTTCATTGGCTATATTTAAGAGGGAGTTAGATGTGGCCCTTGTGGCTAAAGGAATCAGGGGGTATGGAGAGAAGGCAGGTACAGGATACTGAGTTGGATGATCAGCCATGATCATATTGAATGGCGGTGCAGGCTCGAAGGACCAAATGGCCTACTCCTGCACCCTTCTCCTATCCAATGTTTCTGCCCCACTTTCGCCACTCCAACCCCTCTCCACCACCTCATCGTCCTTCTGTTCTGAGGGACACCAGAGTTGAGAGGGTCAGGATGGAGGAAAGGTTATGACCAATTCTAACTGACTGAAGTCTGATAGTCAAAGATGTCCAGAAGCCTGTTCCAGATGAGACCCCAAGGACAGGCTCAGAGGTTTATGGATGAGCTTATTCAGAAGTATGCTGTTGAAAGCTTTGCTGTATTCAAGGAATAACATTCTGACACAGCTAGTCCCATGTGCCTGCGTTTGGCCCACATTCCCCTAAACCTTTCTATTCCATGTGCCTGTCTACAAGCCTTTTTAGGATTGTAATAATGTTCCAATCTCTGTGACCTCCTCCAGCCAGACAGTCCAGCAAGATCCCTGCGTTCCTTCAAGCCCAACCGGTGTGGAGTGCAAAATTGGTCAGTTTGTTCCACTGTCGGATTCCACTCCGAGGTTTACCACAGTCCCTCTCCTACACTTTGCAAGCCTGGCAGCTGAGTTATTATCTATGGAAACAGGAATTGCACTCTCAAGTAACAGTGTTCATAAAGTAACGTAGGTAAAATAGTCAAGGGTCAACAGTGTTTTAATGTCTTATGCCCCAGATAGGACATTGACATTCTTGCTTGTTGCAACACAACAGAATATGTAAACATAGTACAAAATGGGAGATATAAAGTATGCACATGCACATATACTCAATAAATAAATAAATATAGTGCAATAATAATAATAGTCTGTTTTAGTTCAGAGCTTATTTGTTGTTGCGTTCAATAGCCTGATGGCTGTCGGGAAGAAGCTGTTCCTAAACCTGGACGTTACAGTCTTCAGGCTCCTGCACCTTCTCCCCGATTGCAATGGTGACATGAGGGTGTGGCCAGGATGGTGTGGGTTGTCTTCGATAGATCCCTTCGATGGTGGGGTGGTCAGAGCCGGTGATGGACTGGGCAGTGTTCGCAACTTTTTGCAATCTTTTCCGCTCCTGGACGTTCAAGTTTCCGAACCAGGCCACGATGCAACCGGTCAGCATGCTCTCTACTGTGCACCTGTAGAAGCTCAAGTGAATCCTCTTTGACGTACTGAATCTCCGTAATCTTCTCGGGAAGTAGAGGCGCTGATGTGCCTTCTTTATAATTGCATCAGTGTGCTGGGTCCAGGAAAGATGCATGCCCAGGAATTTGACGTTTTTGACCCTCTCCACCATCGACCCATTGATATAAACAGGATTGTGGGTCCTGTTTATAATGAAGTCAAGAGGAACATGGAAGGATTCTGCAGCTAACACTGGAGCTACCTCTGCTGGAGCGATGTCTATGGGACCATACTGGAGACCAGAGCAAAGGAGCAGAATGATCTCATCTGAGATTACTGGATGGAAGTCGACAATAAGGCCCCATTCATTTCCTCCCTAGCCCAGAGGCTAAGGGATACACTGTAGGTTCGAGTGATCTGTCTGTGTTTGCTAAAATGGAGCGCGCAGTGAATGTGTTCACTAGTGCGTTCAAGGGTGAATAAAATAACACTCAAAGTAAAACCCAATTTTCCACCTGACAAACACAGGACGGGAAATTTATTAGCACCTAAAAGATTCATTCTAAGAAAGACCACCAGAACTAATCAATTTCCACCAGCCATCTCAGTAATCCTTACACACAGCCCCCCCCCTGCCCCCCACACACTCCTTGATCCAGGTTGCTAGAGGCACATGGATATGTTAATCCGCTACACTTGCCCAACGTCGACCACCTCACTGTGCACCAGTGTTTCTTTTTGTTTAGTTTAGTTTGGCGATACAGCACGGAAGCAGGCCCTTCGGCCCCCCACGTCTGTGCCGACCCCAGCGATCCCTGTAAACTAGCACTATCATACACGCTAGGGACAATTTACAGTTTTTACTGAAGACAATTAACCTACAAACCTGAAGGGTGGAACTGCGGATGCTGCTTTAAACTTACAAACCTGTACAGGTACTTCTTTGGAGTGTGGGAGGAAACCGGAGCAGCTGGGGAAGACCCTCGCAGTCATGGGGAGAGCCTACAAACTCTGTGCAGGCTGCACCCGTGGTCTGGATCGAACCCAGGTCTCTGGCGCTGCAAGTCAGCAACCCTACTGTTGCAGCCCATTGTCTCAGCTTTTAACAATCAAACACCCTGTTAATTTAGTTTAGTTTAGTTTAATTTAGTTTCATTTTGCTTCATTTCGTTTAGTTTATTATTACTACGTGCACCGATGTACAATGAAAAGCTTTTTTGTTGCACACTATCCCGTCAGCGAAAAGACTATACATGATTACAATCAAGCCATCCGCAGTGTACAGATACAGGATAAAGGGTATAACATTTAGTGCAAGATAAAGTCCAATAAAGTTCAATTAAAGATAGAAACATAGAAACATAGAAATTAGGTGCAGGAGTAGGCCATTCGGCCCTTCGAGCCTGCACTGCCATTCAATATGATCATGGCTGATCATCCAACTCAGTATCCCGTACCTGCCTTCTCTCCATACCCCCTGATCCCCTTAGCCACAAGGGCCACATCTAACTCCCTCTTGTTCAAAGTTGCAGATGCCACATAGTTCAAAGGTATCCAATGAGGAATTTGGAGGAATTTGGAGGTATGCATTTTCAAACTTCTGTACCTCGTGCCTGATGGGAGAGGGAGTGACTGTGGTGCGAATGCTCCTTGATTATGCTGGTAGCCTTGACGTGTGTGATGGAGTCAATGGAAAGTTGGTTGGTTTGCGTGATGCACATCCACAACTCTCTGCAATTTCTTGCTGTCTTGGGTAGAGCTGTTTCCAACCCATGCTGTCTACGACGTTTCTGTCGAAGTTGGTGAGGATTGTTGGGGACATGTCGAACTTCCTAAGCCTTCGAAGGAGGTAGGGGCATTGGTGTATTTTCTCAGCCATTGCTTCGACGTGGCTAGTCCAGAACAAATTGATGGCGATATTGATTCCTATTAACTTCTTGAAACTATCTCTATTTTGGCGCCATCATGTATACTGCTTCGCTTCCTGAAGGCGATCGCTATCTCCTTTGTCTTGCTGACATTGAGTAAAGGGTTGTTGCCTTGGCACCAGGTTACAAAGTTCTCAATCTGCTTCCTGTACTCCATCTGGTCATTATTGCAGTTGTGGCATCTGCAAATTTGTAAATTGAGTTGGATTGGCATTTGCTGCACAGTCCTGAGTGTATAAGGGGTAAAGGAGGCTGGGAATGCATCCTTGCAGGGCACCAGCGTTGAGGATTATCGTAGAAAATAATTTGTCCCCTATCCTCACTCACTGTGATCTGTTGGTCAGGAAGTCGAGGATCCAGTTGCAGAGGTGAGTGGTGACTCCAAGTTCCATGAGTTTGGAGATGAGCTTGGATGAGATAATAGTATTGCATTTAGAAGATTGAGGGGGGAATCTTATAGAAACTTACAAAATTCTTAAGGATTTGGACAGGCTAGATGCAGGAAGATTGTTCCCGATGTTGGGGAAGTCCAGAACAAGGGATCGCAGTTTAAGGATAAGGGGGAAATCATTTAGGACCGAGATGAGCTTCTTTACTCAGAGAGTGGTGGCTGTGTGTGAATGAGCTTCCGGTGCGTTGGAGGACGGGTGGTGGGAGATTGGAGCGTCCAGAAGAACAAGGGGTCACAGTTTAAGGATAACGGACTAGGGGTCGAAATCGTTTAGGACCGAGATGAGAAAAAAAATTTCACACAGAGAGTGGTGAATCAATGTGGAATTCTCTGCCACAGAAGGTAGTTGAGGCCAGTTCATTGGCTATAATTAAGAGGGAGTTAGATGTGGCCCTTGTGGTTAAAGGGATCAGGGGGTATGGAGAGAAGGCAGGTACAGGATACTGAGTTGGATGATCAGCCATGATCATATCGAATGGCGGTGCAGGCTCGAAGGGACGAATGGCCTACTCCTGCTCCTATTTCCTATGTTTCTTTGTTTCTATGAAAGGGCCATGGAGATGGCATCAACTGTAGACCTGATATGGCAGTAAGCACAGAGTTACACCGATCCAACATCATCTTATTTTATCGCCTCAAATCTTCCTATCCCCAAGGCTCTACCTCTCACCCTCCAATCTGGGGCAATCTACAGTGGTCAATTATTCTACCAATCCACACATCTTTGGGATATCGGAGAAAACTAGTGCACCTGGATGAAACCCATGCAGTCACAGGGAGAACATGCAAACTCCGCACACAAACAATGCCTGAGGTCAGGGATTGAACCCAGTTTGCTGGAGCTGTGAGACAGGTTGATAGACACAAAATGTTGGAGTAACTCAGCGGGTCAGGGACCATCTCTGGAGAGAAGGAATGGGTAACGTTTCAGGTCGAGACCCTTCTTTAGACTTGGCAGCATTACTAGTTGTGTTGCTATTCCTTCTTGTTGATTGTTGAAATAAAGTGTTTATTGGAAAAGAATATGCTTTGTACATAACTCATTATCAGCCACGTTGCCAACACACAAAGCCATCATCCATCGTCTGTGAATCGTTCTCTCTGCGGGGCAGCTCTGTCGGCCATATCTTTACTCTTCAGACTATCCCTCCAATTATGGCAAGCAAGTCGTAGCTTTGAAAGCCAAAGGTTGATGGTCCAGTGTAGTGCCAAAGAAATGCCGTATTAAGTGTACAGAAACAGACCATATATAATAACCATATAACAATTACAGCACGGAAACAGGCCATCTCGGCCCTACAAGTCCATGCCGAACAAATTTTTTTTCCCCTTAGTCCCACCTGCCTGCACTCATACCATAACCTTCCATTCCCTTCTCATCCATATGCCTATCCAATTTATTCTTAAATGATACCAATGAACCTGCCTCCACCACTTCCACTGGGAGCTCATTCCACACCGCCACCACTCTCTGCGTAAAGAAGTTCCCCTTCGGCCCACCTTGCTATGTTTGTTTCCCTCATTTGTCCCATATCTCTTTACACATTTCCAATCCATGTTCCAGTCTAAATGTCATTTAAATGTTGTTACTGTACCTGCCTCCACTACTTTGTCTGGGAGCTCATTCCACAAATATTCCACCCTCTGTATGAAGATGTTGCCCCACAGGCTTCTATTAAAACTTTTGCCTCTCACATTAAATCTACGTATGCCCACTGGCTCTTGATTCTCCAACCCTCGGTAAAGGACATGTGCATTCACCCTATTTATTTATGCCCCTCCTGATTTTATACACCTCTGTCAGATCACCCCTCAGTCTCCTACACTGCAGGGAATAAAGTCCTGTCCCTATAATGCAGTCCCTTGAGTCCTGGTAACATCATCGTAATTCTTTTATTCGTAATTCTCTGTACTGTACACTGACAATGACAATTAAAATTGAATCTGAATCTGAATCTCTTCTGTACTCTTTCCAGTTTAATGACATCTTTCCTATAACTGGGTGACCAAAACTCAACACAATACTCTGCGTGCAGCCTCACCAATGTCTTGTACAGCAGCAACATAACATCCCCACTTCTATACTCAGCACCCTATTGTGTGCCATAAGTCTTCTTCATCATCCTGTCCTCCTGTAACATCATTGTCTGAGGAGCTATCTTTCACTGGGGTATGAATCTAAACTACCACATGCCCCGTCTGGAGGGTGGAGGTGACACAGTAGATGATTTACATAAAGAACTGGGAACTTAGAGTCATAGAGTCATAGAGTGATACAGTGTGGAAATAGGCCCTTCGGCACAACTTGCCCACATGTCCCAGCTACACTTGGTCCATATCCCTACACTTGGTCCATATCCCTGCGCTTGGTCCATATCCCTCCAAAACTCGTCCTATCCATGTACCTGTCTAACTGTTTCTTAAACATTGGGATAGTCCCAGCCTCAACTACCTCCTCTGGTAGCTTGTTCTTTACATCCACCACCTTTTGTGTGAAAAAGTTACCCTTCAAATTTCTATTAAATCTTTCCCCCCTCACCATGAACCTGTGTCCTCTGGTCCTCGATTCCCTTACTCTGGGCAAGAGCTTCTGTGCATCTAATCGATTTATTCCATCGATTCAATGGATTCTAATCACAATGCTAAGTGTGGGAATTTGCTGTGCACAAATTGGTTGCAGTATTTCCTCCTTTGCAACTTGGCGATGCTTGCAGTTGCTCCTAATGGGCCTGTCCCACTTAGGTGATTTTTTCAGGCGACTGCCGCTGACTGTCAAGTCGCCGGCAGTCGTCTGAAAAACCGGCGACTGTCTGAGTGGAACACACATGCACACATGTCGCTTCATTCACCAGTCTGTTATGCAGGCAGGGGACAGGGCAAGCGGGGGGAGTGTTGTCTGAGTGAAATTCACATGGTGCAAAGCCAAAGTGATACAGGCACACACCGCGATGAGCAGGAAGGTTGGCGCTGTCATTAAGACAGTGAAAGCACAGTATACGGGAAGGGTCACGTAAGTCCTTTAAAAGAGGGTGGGAAAGGGGGGAGAAGGGGGGAGAAGTAGTGGAGACAACTTTTAAGAAGCCAGTGATTCACGGTTGTGAAGTTCGGCGGACATTAACATGTTGTCAGTTATCGTTGGTTCTGAAAATTACTGCTTAAGTTTTTTTCCCAATGAGCCAATGAAATTCACCGGTCAGCACCGGCTACAACCTACGAGAACCTACGACAACCTTCGACCTCCTGGCGACCTACCACCACTGCACCTACGGCACGAGAATTCTCGTCACTCTCCATGGCGGCTTCATTCTGTATTTCACGTTGAGAAATTAGCAACGACCGTAATGAGGCCGCGACTAGTTCCCAGAATGCGGGAACGCCTCGTGACCATGAAGGCGACTCCCCGACAACCACATGTGGCGACCGCATTGTTTCCTACAGTCGCTTAAAAAGTCTTCTAAGTGGGACAGCCCCCTTAGGATGTGAGGTCTTCAGGGTCTAGTCAACCCTGCCAGTTCATTTCAGTTCATAGAAACATAGAAACATAGAAATTAGGTGCAGGAGTAGGCCATTCGGCCCTTCGAACCTGCACCGCCATTCAATATGATCATGGCTGATCATCCAACTCAGTATCCTGTTCCTGCCTTCTCTCCATACCCCCTGATCCCCTTAGCCACAAGGGCCACATCTAACTCCCTCTTAAATATAGCCAGTGAACTGGCCTCAACTACCCTCTGTGGCAGAGAGTTCCAGAGATTCACCACTCTCTGTGTGAAAAAAGTTCTTCTCATCTCGGTTTTAAAGGATTTCCCCTTTATCCTTAAGCTGTGACCCCTTGTCCTGGACTTCCCTAACATCGGGAACAATCTTCCTGCATCCAGCCTGTCCAACCCCTTAAGAATTTTATAAGTTTCTATAAGATCCCCTCTCAATCTTCTAAATTCTAGAGAGTATAAACCAAGTCTATCCAGTCTTTCTTCATAAGACAGTCCTGACATCCCAGGAATCAGTCCAGTTCAGCTTAGTTTATTGTCATGTGTACCGAGGTACAGTGAAAAGCTTTTTTTGCGTGCTAACCAGTCAGCAGAAAGACAAAACATAATCACAATCGACCTATTTAAAGTGCTTAGTGACAAGGGAATAACAAGGTTTATGCAAGGTAATCCAGTAAAGTCCGATCAAGGATAGTCCGAGGGTCACCAAAGAGGTAGATAGTAGTTCAGCCCCGCTCTCTGGTTGTGGGAGGATGATTCAGTTGCCTGACAACAGCTGGGAAATAACTGAATCTGGTGGTGTGCCTTTTCACATTTCAGTATATTTTGCCTGATGGGAGGGGGAGAAGAGGGGGTGGCCAGGGTGCGGCTCGTCCTTGATTACGCTGCTGGCCTTGCCGAGACAGCACGAGGTATAACTGTGTTTATTGCGTAGCACCATGTCCCCAGATACTCACACTAGGCTGACAAACGCAAATTGTCAAATTTCACTTATGCTCATTGTTTTGACTTGCTTAAATACTTTCACACAGTGTTGTCACTGTTGGTATGGTGATTATGTCCATTACTACATGTTTTCAACCATTAACTCTTCCCCTTGGAGAGCTTGTGAGAGGGGTGGGGTGGTGCAGAAACGCTCAAATCCATCTCTGAGACCCTTGTCCTTTTGCAGCCTGAATCTACACGCGCAGTGTATAACACACCAAGGCAAAAGTTCTCCAAGACTTGGGTTTGCCAGTGCAGAACAGCGGATAGTAACATGACACTGTGGTCCTGATGTGTGGGACTCTCTCACTCCTCTCTAACTGATATAAAGTTGTGCGAATAAAGGAGCAATTTGGTTTCTATTGTCTCCATGACAACAGCAGTCTGTTATGGAACTGGTGACGGCACACTTTTGCAAAACATCTTACTTTGAGTTTAAACACAGATTTCGTCTTGTCACCTGTTAATTATTAAGACCGTTACAAAGAGCTAGCTGAGCGTGCTGGCAATAATTCAGCCTGGACAACACTCAGCTAAGGCTTAATGGACGTCACAGAGTGGTGGGCTGATTCGACCAACCAGCCCTTTTGTGAACTGTTCTGATTAGTGAAAACCTGAAATCACTTTTCAAATTGCAGGGTGTAATTAATTTTTTTGTGGATGGCCTAAATTGATTGATCCAATCGCATATTCCCAGGTCATTTACAGGAGATAAAATGGCTCCAAGCCAATGTGAATGATGAGCAGGTTTTAAAAGTTCCCAGCCATGTGTTTCAGTCCCTCCTTGGCCTCTCCTCTCGTTGTGAATCTTGGTAATCTCTTCCAGCAGCACTCCTCGCCCAGGTCTCAGTGCTTGTCCAAATCTAGTCTCTGGAATCCTGGAGAATCAGGCCATTTGGCCCACCTATCTATGCCGACCATCAGGTCTTTCTATACTAATCCCACTTGCCTGTATTATAGAAACATAGAAACATAGAAAATAGGTGCAGGAGTAGGCCATTCGGCCCTTCAAGCCTGCACCGCCATTCAATATGATCATGGCTGATCATCCAACTCAGTATCCTGTACCTGCCTTCTCTCCATACCCCCTGATCCCTTTAGCCAAAGGGCCACATCTAACTCCATCTTAAATATAGCCAATGAACTGGCCTCAACTACCCTCTGTGGCAGAGAGTTCCAGAGATTCACCAATCTCTGTGTGAAAAATGTTTTTCTCATCTCGGTCCTAAAGGATTTCCCCTCTATCCTCAAACTGTAACCCCTTGTTCTGGACTTCCCCAACATCGGGAACAATCTTCCCACACCTAGCCTGTCCAATCCCTTAAGAATTTTGTACATTTCTATAAGATCTCCCTTTATGTCCTCATCCCTCAATGTCTGGCTCATTACAGTACCTGCCCAGATGCCTTTTAAATGTACTGTTCCTGCCTCCACCACCTCCTCTTGCCTACATGCTATCAGGCAACTGAACCAACCTACCAACAGCTAGAACGCAGTCCTGAGCTACTATCTACCTCATTGGAGGCCCTCGGACTATCTTTGATCGGACTTTACTGGACTTTATCTTGTTGTAAACGTTAGTTATGTTAATGCCTTTATCATGTATATGTACACTGTGGATGGCTCAATGGTAATCATGTATTTTCTTTCCACTGACTGGTTTGCATGCAACAAAAGCTTTTCACAGTATCTCGGTACACGTGACAATAAGCTAAACTCAAACACGAACACTCATTCCATACACCAAATACTCAAATATGAAATGAATACACCTTAGATCCCCATTAAATCTCACCCCTCGCACCTTAAACCTAAGTGCTCTAGTTTTGAAACATCCCTTATAAGGGAAACAGAATCTAGCTATCAACCATATCGATGCTCAAGCTAATTTCATATACCCCCATCATGTTACCTCTCAGCTTCCTTCACTCCAGGGAAAACAGTCCCAACCTATCCAATCCTCCCTTATGACTCAAACCCTCCGATCCAGGCAATATTGTTGGTTGGTTGGTTGGCGGCGCGACTCACCAGTTGCAGTTGCAGCGGCTCCTGCAGCCTGTCTCTGTCTTTTTTTATTTTTTGTCTAGTTAAATGTAGTGTTGGTGTTTTTTAATACTAGTTTTAAATCAATGCCATAGCCAATGTAGGCAAGGGGGGAAACATAAAAAACCGTGCAAAAATCATTCCTGTTCGGGAGACCCGACCTTTTCCCTGTCGGTCATGGCTGATCGTTGGGGCCTAGCACCGTGGCTGCGGCCTCCAACCTGAACGACCCTTGGCTCGGGAGCCCTGCGAGCTATGCGGACTACTCTTGAAACCATCGTGTATTGGAGGAGGAGGAGGAGCTTGGGGAACGTGCTGCTAACTCGCTGCTGCCGTCCGTTTCGACTCCTGGGGCTTGGAGCTTTACAACGCAGCCACAGGTCCTTGTGCTGTGGGGAGCTACTTTTCCGGTGGGGGAGAGAGTAACCGCTTCCCTAGCTCCCGCAGCGCGACTTCTCCAGCCCGTGTCGCGGGGGTTGGAACGACCCGGAGCGGGGTCTAACAGCGGGCGCCCAGCGCCGTTTCCTGGCCGTGGGACATTCCAGCACCCGCTTCGGGGGCTCCAACTTTGTGACATTTATCGCGGAGCAGAGCGGCGGCCGTAAATCGTCCCGCACTGGATCGAAAATGGCCGTGGGACTGTGATCATCGCCCACCTGGGGCTTGGATATCGGGAGAGACATGGAGAACAGGGGAGAGAAATCGGACTTTGCCTTCCATCATGGATGGATGTTTGTGTGAATTAAATTGTGTGTATGTCTAGGAAATTGTCTTTGTTTGTAGCGGCTGTGGTCGAACAGAATTTCGTTTGAGCCTCACTGGGGCTCAAATGACAATAAAATTGTATTGTATTGTATTGTATTGTATATCCTTGTGAATCTTTTCTGCATCATTTCTAGCTTAATCATGTTTTTCCCATAGTGTCTCGCCCACAACTACACACAATATTCCAAGTGTGGCTTTACCACACTTTGTACAACTGTACCAAGAAGTCCTAACTTTTACACTCAATGCCAGAGCCAACGTAGGCAAGCATAGAAACATACTGTGTTAGGTGCAGGTGTAGTCTTTGGGGCGAATTCGAGCCTGCATTTGTGTATTAATGATGTCATTATGGCTGATTTGACTCCGAAAACCAGTTTTCCCATTTGTTGCTTTCTGTCAGGTATCCTTGAGACTTTCCATTAGCCCTCAGAGCAATATCCAATTCATTCTTGAAAACATATTATTATTATTGGCCTCCACTGCCTTCTATGGCAGAGAATTCCACAGATTCACAACACTTTGGATGAAAACGTTTTTCCTCATCTCAGTCCTAAATGGCTTATCCCTTATTCTGACACTGTGACCCCTGGCTCTGGACTCCCCCAACACCGGGAACAATTTTCCTGCATCTAGCCTGTCCAATCCCTCAAGAATTTTATGTTTCCATAAGATATCCTCTCATCCTAAATTCCAGTGAATATAAGCCCACTCTTTCATTATATGACAGTCCCGCCATCCCTGGAATTAACCTGGTGAACTGACATTGCACTCCCTCAATAGCAAGAATATCCTTCCTCAAATTAGGAGACCAAAACTGCACACAATACTCCAGGTGCAATCTCGCCAGGGCCCTGTACAACTGCAGTAGAACCTCCTTGAACCCATACTCAAATCCTCTTGCTACAAACGCCAACATGCCATCTGCTTTTTTCACTGCCTGCTGTACCTGCATGTTTACTTTCAGTGACTGATGTCCAAGCACACCCAAGTCTCGATTGCACCTCTCCTTTTCCTAATCTGACGCCATTCAGATAATAATCTTGTGCTGCTGCAAGTAAGAATTCAGCTTCAGGGCATATGACATTAAAACATTCTAAATACTCTTGCCTCTCTTGATAACACTATACCGCCTGGTACACTGACAGAAAAATGAAGCCAACATCAGTATTTTCACCAGGGCAACATTCACAGTATTAAGGCCCTAAGTACATTCAGTCGGTTCCATTGCACAAGAATGTCATTCATCTGCGCATCACTAGAATACACTTTTCCAAGCTCTGAGATGGGAAGAGTTACCAGATGGACAGAAGAAAGATTCATGGATATGCTCAAAGGCTCCGAGGCGGCATAGTTGCGGCACTGTGGCGCAGCGATAGGGCGGCTGCCTCACAGCACCAGAAACCCTGGTTCGATCCTGACTACGGGTGCTGTCTATATGGAGTTTGTACATTCTACCTGTGACCGTGTGGGTTTTTTCCTGGTGCTCCCGTTTCCTCCCACACTCCAAAGTCGTACAGGTTTGTAGGTTAATTGGTTTTGGTAAAGATTTTATATTGTCCCTAGTGTGTAAGATAGTGCTAGGGTAAAGGGTAGTCGCTGGTCAGCCGAAGGGCTTGTTTCCGCACTGTATCACTAAAGTCTAAAGCAGGGGTTCCCAAACTTTTTCGTCCCATTTACCCCATGCAACTTAAATAGCACATAACAATGTTATTTCATTTATTTATGAACAACTAATGATGAACAGAGTTAAAGAGGGAACAGATACCGCGGTATACCAGAACCAAACACAGTCAGTCAATGAGAGAAAATGTGTACAAATCCGGAATCAACAAATTTACCCCATGGGTAGGTGAACTTTACCCCCTGGGGTAAATTTACCCCAGGTTGGGAACCCGTGGCCTAAACGCTGCGTAAGAAAGTGCCCTGACTCCTGGGAATCTGGCCCGTAAGCTCAAAATAGAGATGGAGTTATGGGAATGACTTCTGCATAAGAGGCAGAACATTGCAAACTCTCCCCAACCCCATCAACCACTTCCTGCCCCATCTGCGAAGTGTCTGCGGTTGCCACACCAGTCAGTCAGACCCCACAGAGCCGGACAGAGCAAGTCATCCTCGATCCCAAGGGACTGTTTGTGAAGAAGGCACGATAAATGTGTCAGGGTGAATCATTAGAACTGGGCAGGATTTCGGGGGAAGTGAAGGTTTCAAATATGATTGAGGAAAGCTGCTTATGAATCAATCACCTAATTTGGCCCAAAGCCGCTGTTTTCTGAAGCACCAACACAAGGCATCTATGAGAGGCACTGCCTTCAGTAGACAGCATCTAGCATCACTGATCCCCACCTCCAGGCCATGTCCTCCTCTCACAGCTACTATTGTGCAAAAGGTACTGAAGTCTGAATTCGTACACCACCAGGTCAGGAACTGTTATTTTTTTTACAACCATCAGGTTTTTGAACTGACCTGACATTTTGTGTTTATCTTTGACTTGACTTGAAAACAAACACAAAATGTTGGAGTAACTCAGCAGGACAGGCAGCATCTCTGGAGAGAACGTAAAGGGCTTGTCCCACTTGCATGCGATTGCGTGCGTTTGGCGCAACCAAACGGAAGCGGAGTTCAGGCGAAGTT
Source organism: Leucoraja erinaceus (assembly GCF_028641065.1). Taxonomy (NCBI): domain Eukaryota; kingdom Metazoa; phylum Chordata; class Chondrichthyes; order Rajiformes; family Rajidae; genus Leucoraja; species Leucoraja erinaceus. The sequence goes on along the minus strand of NC_073380.1, from coordinate 85,076,606 downwards.
CGCGCTAAGCACGCGCTAAGTACGCATGTTACGTCATTTGCGTCATGCTTACCAATCAGCTGGGCAGGAGGCGGGCCAACTGAATTTGGGCGTCGGGCGGTGACGTCATCATGCAAGGCCACGCCGGGCGGTGACGTTATTGCGCAAAGCCACGTGCTAGGCGGAAGCCATCAAGATGCTGCGTACGCTGTCAAGACGCTGCGTACGACCGCAATGCGCCTGCGGCCATTGCAAGAAGTTCGGAGCCCCGCGCGATGTCGGGACCAGCCCCGCACAACTCCGCGCTTCTAAGTGGGACCGGCCCCGCGCGGCCATACGGTGCCCGTACGCCTCAAGCGACCACGAGGTTGCGTAATTTGTGAGCCAAGGTCGCGTAAGTGGGCCAAGCCCTTTAGCGTGATATATTGGGTCGAGACCCTTCTTCAGACTGAGAGTGAGGGGAGGGGGAAATACAGGGATATGGAAGTGTAAAGTTTTAGAACGGGACATCAAAGGGGATGGAGATCAAGGGATATGTAGAATAGATCATTGTTCGCTAGGAGAAGGTAACAACTAAGCAAACAGAGATAAAATGTAATCAGGGACAGTCAGATACAACTTTAAACCAGCATCTGCAGTTCTTCCTACACATTTTGACTTGACATGGTTTGGCTTTCCAATTATTAAGGGAGTTAAGGGATATGTGAATCACAGCAAACTTGATTAGCCAGATCCCCCACACCTCCTCCTATCTTTCAATTGAATGTCAGCTGATGGATGGGCAAGGTAGAGTTTTGTCTCAACTCATGCGCTAGGAAATAGTTTACCATGATATTGAATCATGGTATCATGGTTCCTTCTTTCCTTGTAAAAGAGCTTCCCTAATCAGTTCCTTCTGTGAGGGGAAGAGCAATTAAGAGTTGCAAATAGCCTTGTTTCAATGCCGTCAGTGCTGCGTTTTGTGATTCCTACTAAATTGTTATGACTTTGAACACATCCTGCCTCCCTATAACTATCGACTTTTGCCTGGAGCACAGTGTAACCCTTGTAGGGAAAGCCAGGAGACGTCCAACCACATCTCAAGTCCATGCGGTGGACCCCACTTGGAGGAAGAGCGACCACTTGAAAAGACAGTTGGCAACTTTGACTTTAGCGTGCGGGCCCATTGGGATGACACCACAGGGTGGGGAAGAATGTCAAACTCATTAACAAAGCAGTGCAAGGCACTTACAAGCAAGAAATGAAAGGAAAACTAAGAACTTAAAAAACAGTCATTCCTCTACTCCAGCTGTTCAAAACATTTATGAGACTACAATATTGTGTTCAGTTCTGGTCACCACGCAAACTATGTGATTAAACTAGGGAGGGTACAGAGAGTTATTCACAAGCATCTTCTCTGGTTGGGAGGCCTTCAGGTTTAAGGAGAGACAGGATAGGTTGTGTAATTACCAGACTCGTACACATTGAAAGATATAACATATCTTTAATACATGTTGGTGTTAAATTTTTAGTGTGTTTTTGTGTGTTCTTTATCACTGTACCGCTGCTGGCAAATTCATTTCACTTGCACTTTATGTGCAATGTGACAAATAAAACCGTATCGTATGTATCAGCCGTATCAGCCATGATCATATTGAATGGCGGTACAGGCTTGAAGGGCCGAATGGCCTACTCCTGCACCTATTTTCTATGTTTCTATCTATATTTTCTATGTATTGTATTGTATTGTATTAAACTACTTACAGTATTGGATATGCAGTACATGTCCAAACTGCTACATCTACTACCTGACATAGGCGAGTTCCTAATATTATAAAGCATGTACTAGGTGGGGCTACTACTAACAAACAGTAAACCGAAGCAAGGAACACGCAGCAGGAGCAACAACAGCTGGAGGTGGAGTAGCTGGAACCGTCCTCAGTGTAAACACGAGAGGCGGGGCATCAGGACCTGTAGGCGCAGGATGAGGTTCCTTCACTGCAAGGATATGTTGACGGTTGCGTCTGTAGATGGTACAAATGTGGTTCGACCAGGTACAAACGTGGTTCTTTGGATGGGCGGTTAATGTGCCCCAGCCGGGTATGTCCTTTGTCGGTTTGCAGGCGAACCACTTGTCCACGTGCCAGTGGTTTAAGCGGCTTGCTGGACTTGTCGTAGAAACGCTTTTGTGCGTCACGTTTAAATTGCAGTTGCTTCTGCACCGCGGACGGGGAGCGGACGCGCGGCTGCAGCTGCTGCTGAGAGACAGGCAAGGGTGGCGGGACATTAGTCGCTGGATCCCTGCACAACAGGGACGTCGGTTACTTGCGATGACAAGTAGTCGTTATCAATCAGGGGCCAGGCTCCTTCCTCTTTGCAAGTCTGAAAGTGATCCCTGAAAGTCCGAAGATGCGGGTCGCCAAACAAGCTGCAGAAGATGTAGCGGTGGCGGGCAGCCTGCAGCTCGATGCCCGCTGCAGTGGGTCTGGTTTCCCTGGAGCAAAGGAGGCTGAGGAGTGACCTCACAAGCTTGTACAATCATGAGGGGTATAGATGAAGTGAATGGCACAGTATTTTTCTCAGGCTTGGAGAGTCTAAAACTAGTCTAGAGGGGATAGGTTTAAGCTGTGAGGGGAAAGCGTTAAAGCAGACCTGAGAGGCATGTTTTTCATTCAGAGAGTGGTACATGCATGGAGCGAGCTGTCGCAGGAAGTGGTAGAGGCAGGTGCAATTACAACATTTAAAATACATTTAGACGAGTATTTGGATAGGAAAGCTTTAGAGGGATATGGGTCAAACGCAGGCATATGGGATTAACTCAGGTAAGCACCTTGGTCGTCATGGGAGAGTTGGGTCAAAGGGCCTGTCTTCATGCTGTGTAAGTCGATGACTCCACTAACTGAAGTGTATCAGATGATCTGTGGTAAGGAGATCTTACTGTGTGCCATTTGGCTGTATTTTCCTGCAACAGTGACTGACTGTCAGAGGAACTACTTTGGCTGTAGAACACAGTCATAAAGCATGAAAACAGGCCCTTTGGCCCATCACATCCATGCCAACCGTCAAGTCCCTCCTTACCTACACTAATCCTGTTTACCTGGGCTTCGACCTCCATGTCCATCGTCCTCTTGCATTCACACCAGTGACGATCCTCTGTCGGTAACCTGTTCTTTGCAACATGCCTGCCGTTCCATGGCGCTCTTCTCAGCCTCCGGGCACCTCAGACAACCTCACAGGCAGCAGGCTTAATGGGAGAATGACAACTGCTGTAAAGCAGGAGTCGCAAGCTGTGCACAGCAGGCTCTGTGTGCAAGGAGGAACAAGTCAAGTCAAGAGAGTTTATTGTCACGTGTCCCTGATAGGACAATGAAATTCTTGCTTTGCTTCAGCACACAGAAAATAGTAGGCATTTACTACAAAACAGATCAGTGTGTCCATATACCACAATATAAATATGTACACACATGAATAAATAAACTGATCAAGTGCAAATAACAGATAATGGGTTATTGATAATCAGAGTTTTGTCCGAGCCAGGTTTAATAGCCTGATGGTTGTGGGGAGGTAGCTATTCCTGAACCTGGTTGTTGCAGTCTTCAGGCTCCTGTACCTTCTACCTGAAGGTAGCAGGGAGATGAGTGTGTGGCCAGGATGGTGTGGGTCTTTGATGATACTGCCAGCCTTTTTGATGCAGCGACTGCGATAAATCCCCTCGATGGAAGGAAGGTCAGAGCCGATGATGGACTGGGCAGTGTTTACTACTTTTTAGAAACATAGAAACATAGAAATTAGGTGCAGGAGTAGGCCATTCGGCCCTTCGAGCCTGCACCGCCATTCAATATGATCATGGCTGATCATCCAACTCAGTATCCCGTACCTGCCTTCTTTCCATACCCTCTGATCCCCTTAGCCACAAGGGCCACATCTAACTCCCTCTTAAATATAGCCAATGAACTGGCCTCAACTACCCTCTGTGGCAGAGAGTTCCAGAGATTCACCACTCTCTGTGTGAAAAAAGTTTTTCTCATCTCGGTTTTTAAGGATTTCCCCCTTATCCTTAAACTGTGACCCCTTGTCCTGGACTTCCCCAACATCGGGAACAATCTTCCTGCATCTAACCTGTCCAACCCCTTAAGAATTTTGTAAGTTTCTATAAGATCCCCTCTCAATCTCCTAAATTCTAGAGAGTATAAATCAAGTCTATCCAGTCTTTCTTCATAAGACAGTCCTGACATCCCAGGAATCAGTCTGGTGAACCTTCTCTGCACTCCCTCTATGGCAATAATGTCCTTCCTCAGATTTGGAGACCAAAACTGTACGCAATACTCCAGGTGTGGTCTCACCAAGACCCTGTACAACTGCAGTAGAACCTCCCTGCTCCTATACTCAAATCCTTTTGCTATGAAAGCTAACATACCATTCGCTTTCTTCACTGCCTGCTGCACCTGCATGCCTACTTTCAATGACTGGTGTACCATGACACCCAGGTCTCGCTGCATCTCCCCTTTTCCTAATCGGCCACCATTTAGATAATAGTCTGCTTTCCTGTTTTTGCCACCAAAATGGATAACTTCACATTTATCCACATTATACTGCATCTGCCAAACATTTGCCCACTCACCCAGCCTATCCAAGTCACCTTGCAGTCTCCTAGCATCCTCCTCACAGCTAACACTGCCCCCCAGCTTAGTGTCATCCGCAAACTTGGTGATATTGCCTTCAATTCCCTCATCCAGATCATTAATATATATTGTAAATAGTTGGGGTCCCAGCACTGAGCCTTGCGGTACCCCACTAGTCACTGCCCGCCATTGTGAAAAGGACCCGTTTACTCCTACTCTTTGCTTCCTGTTTGCCAGTTCTCTATCCACATCAATACTGAACCCACAATGCCATGTGCTTTTGTAGTCTTTTCTTCTCCGAGGCGCTCAAGTTGCCAAACCAAGCCACTATGCAACCGGTCAGCATGCTCTCTACTGTGCACCTGTAGAAGTTAGAGAGAGTCCTCCTTGACAAACCGACTCTCCGTAATCTTCTCAGGAAGTAGAGGCGCTGATGCGGGCTTTGAATCCAGGTTAGCCGGGAAGTGGTGTTGGGTAAATTGATTACTTGCATTAGTGTTCTCCCAGAGGACCAGGAAATGCATCTTCTTTCAAAACTCTTTGTGGAGCACGCCCAGGAATTTGGGAGCACTTAACCCCACCCTTTAAGACGGAGGGAGAGAGACCATGGGGATAAACGGACCAGTTAGGCTACTCCTAGTCCAAAGTCCACATTTGGAAAGTGGTGAAATCACGTTCCTTACGAAAGGTAAATCATGTTTGCTGGTGTTGAGTAACTAGGCCGTGGGTAGGGGAGAACCAGTGGATGTGGTGTGTGCTGGCAGGTCCCATATGGACACAAGGCACTGGGGGTTCAGTATTGATGTGGATAGAGACTGGCTCTCAGTGACTCTATACTCTGACCTCATCCCCATCATTGATACGTCCCACAACAGTGGTGTTGCCAGCGAACTTGATGATGGAATTTGCACTGTGACCGGCTACGCAGTCATGAGTATAGAGTGAGTACAGCAGGGGGCTGAGCACGCAGCCTGGAGGTGCTCCCGTGCTGATTGTTATCGAGGCTGACACATTTCCACCAATACGAACAAACTGTGGTCTGTGGATGAGGAAGTAACGAGAGAACACCTCTGCTCTTTCCCCGAAGCATCTCCGCGGGATTGCGCACACCCACCTCTCAGGTACGACAGCTGGCGGTAAGAGTTACTGTAGCAGCAGACAGTGTCGGTACCATTGATTCAGGGACAAGAGTTCAAATCCCACCACAGCAGCTGGGAAATTTAAATTAAGTTAATGAAATACAGTGTAAAGCTGTTCCCAGTGACAATAACCATCAAACCACTGGATTGTTATAAGAATCCATCTGGTTCACTTATATTCCTCAGAGGAAGAAATCTGCCTCCTCACTTATCCTGGCCTATACATGAATCCAGATCCAGCACTGAGTTCAAAGCAAATTGGGGATACACAATAAATATCAGGATTGCGAGCAATATTTATGACCTGTCAATAAATAAATAAATACTCGACTAGCAGAGTCTGGTCTTACAGTTTAATGTTCAGTTTAGTTTAGTTTGGAGATACAGCATGGTAAGAGGCCCTTCAGCCCACCGAGTCCGTGCTGACCCCAGCGATCTCCGTACACGAGCTCTATCCTACACGCTAGGGACAATTTACAATTTTTACTGAAGCCAATTAACCTACTAACCTAAACGTCTTTGGAGCATGGGAGGAAACCGGAGCACCCGGGGAAGACCAAGGGGAGAACGTAAAGCTCCGTACAGACATCCCCCATGATCTCGATCAAACTCGGGTCTCTGGCGCTGTAAGGCAGCAACTCTACCACTGCGCCACCATGTCATAGAGTCATGGAGTAGTCTACCAAGTCCCCACTGGCTATAAAACACTGATTTACACTAATCTCATTTCATTCTCCACACATTCCCAACAGCTATCCCCAAATTTTACCGCGTTAAATCGCCTCCACAATAAGGGCAATTTACAATTAACCTACGGATTGGCTCATCTTTGGCAGTCAGATGACTGGTGCACTAGGGGTTTCTGTCTTGAGGAGAGGAGCTGGGGGTTCCAGGAGTGAGGTAGTGTTGTGCTGCTGCTGCGTAAGAATGTCATTGTTTTATCTGGGACATATGGCAATAAAACACTTATGACTCTTGAGTGTAACAGACTGAGCTACAAAGTATGGGACATTATAAGGGACGGCACTGTTAACTGTGAGCCTTGCTTATTGCCGACAATGAACAGGAATGATTGACCATACAATGCCCCGTCTATAGTTGTTAAACTCCCACAAAGAACATCTGTGGTTGGTTCCTCCATTGTTTGTTTAATGAGCTTAAAGTTACGTTTTCAGTTACACATCTAAGTGCCAAATTGTGAGAGATCAAACAGCCGCGTACACAGAGTGTGTGGCCATGAATGTTCAGGCAATGAGTTGTAACTAGTCATGAGACAAGGAGAGATGTCTGGTTGGACAAATGCTTGGCAGAGACCCATGAGTGTTGGAAGGGTTTTTGTTCAATATCTGACATTCTTACAGCACAGAACTTGAAAGGAGGCTTGGAGGACAGAGTCTTCACGTGTGTTGAGCTGGTGAGGGAGATAAGAATCCCATGGATAGAGCAGCAGTATGGGGCAGGTAGGGAGGGACCTTCTGGGTTTAGGCTCAGCAGGAGATAGGGGCCTATGAGTTTAGGCTCAGTGAGAAACAGGGGCCCATGGGCTTAGGATCAGTGGGAGGCAGGGGTTGTGTGGGTTTGGGGAAAGGGGTTCCATGAATTTAGGGTCAATGGAGACAGGTGTCTTGGTTAGCATCGCCAAGTTGGGCCGAAGGACCTGTTTCCATGGTGTATGACTCTATGACTCTCAAGGGTGGTGATAGCCCAACAGCACAGCGTTGACTGAGGGCCTGACGAAGTCCTGAGTTTTTTTTTCTCAGTCCGAATTTTCAATGGACTCATGAGCCCCAGCTCTTCAACTGTGCACACCTAAAATTCTAAAACAAAAACACTATTTGAAGAAAGTCTGAAGAAGGGTCTTGACCCAAAACGTCACCTATTCCTTTTCTCCAGAGATGCTTGCTGCCTGACCTGCTGTGTTACTCCAGCTTTTGGTTCTGTTTTAGGCTTAAACCAGCATCCGCAGTTCCTCCCTACACATCCAACGGGGTACTGATTGTGGATGATCAGCCATGATCACATTGAAACATAGAAACATAGAATCATAGAAATTAGGTGCAGGAGTAGGCCATTCGGCTCTTCGAGCCTGCACCGCCATTCAATATGATCATGGCTGATCATCCAACTCAGTATCCTGTACCTGCCTTCTCTCCATACCCCCTGATCCCTTTAGCCACAAGGACCACATCTAACTCCCTCTTAAATATAGCCAATGAACTGGCATCAATTACCTTCTGTGGCAGAGAATTCCAGAGATTCACCACTCTCTGTGTGAAAAATGTTTTGCTCATCTCGGTCCTAAAAGATTTCCCCCTTATCCTTAAACTGTGACCCCTTGTTCTGGACTTCCCCAACATCGGGAACAATCTTCCTGCATCTAGCCTGTCCAACCCCTTGAATGGCGGTGCTGGCTTGAAAGGCTGAATGGCCTACTCCTGCACCTATTGTCTATTGTCTATTGTCTTGTCCCTTTAATAACATTATTTGGATACAAGGAACTACAGATGATAGTTTATTAAAAAAAAGACAAAGTTTGTTGGGGTGACTCAGCGGGTCAGGCAGCATCTCTGGAGAACAGGGATAGATGACGTTTCGGGTCGGGACCCTTCTTCAGACAATAAACTTATTTGTTGGGGTTAGTTATTGCATGAGGAATTTCTTAATAAAGATTGTGAATGAAAGCAGTGTCACTGCAAACGGCAGTTCCTTTGATATGCAGGAGTGAGTGTGTTATGTGAGTGCAGTCTTTGTGTGAGAGCTTTCTCCTGTGTGCCATTAGTAACATTAAAGCAACGCTGAGTATTGTGTTGCTTCCTGTGTACCCCACCTCCCCCACTCTCCCCTCCACCTGACTGCCTGTGTGCACTGCCTAGCTCAAGGAACTTACTGACTGGTGACAGGGGTTAGTATATCACGTTTCAGGACATTTCCAGAAATCCGAAGCCGATGTCCCTAACGAGGCCAGAGTGTGAGAGGCAAGGTTACTTTTGTTTCAGTGGAGAACGTGGGGTTTAGCGGGACCACACAGGCTGTAACCACCCGTCTTCCATGGATACACAGTCATATAGGATAAGTGAATGGCTCGCTATTACAAAATGTTCATATTTGACAATTAGTCATGGCCATCAGTGGCAGTCTGACCTTGCAGTGGCTGGCTCAACAAATCAATCACCAGGTCCCGGACACTTAGTCTAATCTTAGCTAACCTTAGTGGGTGATGGCCGGGGACTTTTCAACGAGACACTGTGGGGGAGGCTTTCTCTCTCTCTCTCTCTCTCTCTCTCTCTCTCGCTGAGGACTGAGGGCACCTCATGGTTTGAAGAAGGAAAAATGGGTTTTCCTCCCACTGCACTGTTGCCCTGGAAGTATTTCCAGTCAGTCTGAAGAAGGGTCTTGACCTTAAAGATCAGCTGTTCCTTCTCTCCAGAGATGCTGCCTGTCCCACTGAGTCACTCCAGCATTTTGTGTCTATCTTCCAGTCAGACACTCACAAAATCAACACGAAACCTGGCAGCCACGTTGGTCATGGGAAATGTCTTGTTGCTGGTAATTACTGTCCCTCCTGCTGCAGTGTAGAATGGAACTGCAGATGCAGGTTTATAGCGAAGATAGGCGCAAAGCGCTGGAGTAACTCAGCGAGCCAGGCAGCATCTCTGGAGAAAATGGATGGGTGATGTTTCGGGGCAGGATGCTTCTTCTGAATTCTGAAGAAGGGTCCCGACCTGAAACGTTACCCATCCCTTTTATCCCGAGATACTGCCTGAGCCGCTGAGTTATTCCATCACTTTGTGTATATCTCTTGCCACAGTACTGACCGCTCCTTCCCTCTAAGGATGTCAGGGCTAAGAGAACACTGATAGCAGCAGTAGCGAAGTCAAGCCGAGTTTATTGTCATATGCACAAGTATGATGAGTACAGATACAATGAAAATCTTGCTTGCAACAGCATCTCAGGCACATCGACTCAGACAAATACACAAACCATACAAATAAATTACACATGATTCACTCAAAGTTTTTAAATAAATGAGAAGCCTGTGCAAAAAACATAATTAGAATAATAAAAACAAGTTCATGATAGTGCAAGAGACTTCTGCACTATCATTCTTCTGCAGTTGTATAGGGCTCTGGTGAGACCACATCTAGAGTATTGTGTACAGTTTTGGTCTCCTAATTTGAGGAACGACATCCTTGTGATTGAGGCAGTGCAGCGTAGGTTCACGAGATTGATCCCTGGGATGGCGGGACTGTCATATGAGGAAAGATTGAAAAGACTAGGCTTGAATTCACTAGAGTTAAGAAGGATGAGGGGGGATCTTATAGAATCATATAAAATTATAAAAGGACTGGACAAGCTAGGAGTACAAATGCATGGTTTACGAGGATGTTGCCAGGACTAGAGGGTGTGAGCTATAGGGAGAGGTTGGGTAGGCTGGGTCTCTATTCCATGGAGTACAGGAGGATGAGGGGAAATCTTATAGAGATATACAAAACCATGAGAGGAATAAATCGGGTAGATACACAGAGTCGTTTACCCAGAGTAGGGGTATCGGGAACCAGAGGACATAGGTTCAAGGTGAAGAGGAAAAGATTTAATAGGAATCAGAGGAGTAACTTTTTCACACAAAGGGTGGAGGGTGTATGGACAAGCTGCCAGAGGAGGTAGTTGATGTTGGGACTATTCTATCATTTAAGAAACAGTTAGACAGGGATAGGGCAGGTTTTGAGGGATATGGACTAAGCACAAGCAAGTGGGACTAGTGTAGCTGGGATATTGTTGGCCGGTGTGGCGTTGTGCCGAAGGGCCTGTTTCCATACTGTATCACTCTATGACTCTATGCCACCTTCTTGGTGGAAATGTGGCGGGAAGATGTTTATCACCTCTACGAAAAAAATGTGTGTAGGATGTGTGAAAATGGGAAGGCTGTGGCCTAACATTTGGAAGAAAATAGGAATGAACTAGATTGACACACACACACACACACACATAAACAGGATGAAGACTTTTAGTTATATAGAGATTAGCTTCAAGGAGAGGTTGAACAAACTTGGATTGTTTTCTCTGGAGGGCCGGAGGCTGATGGGAGACCAGATAGAAGGATATAAAATGATGAGAGTCATAGATAGGAAAGACAGTCAGAGCCATTTTCCCAGGGTGGAAATGTCAAAGACTAGAGAGCATAGCTTTAAGGCGAGGGGGGGGGGGGGGGAAGTTTGAAGGAGATTTGCAGGCCAAGTTTTTTACACAGAGCGGCTGGTGCCTGGAATGCGCTGCCAGGATTGGAGGTGGAGGCAGATACAATAGTGGCATTGAAGAGTGTTTTGGATTGGCAGATGGTTATGCAGAAGTGAAGGGATACAGATCACGGGCGGTCAGAGGAGATAAGATGGCTTCATGTTTGGCCAAAGGGCCTGTTGTGTGTCCTGTGCTGTACTGTGACAGCCAACTTGTGCACAGCAAGATCAACAAACAACAAGATAATTAGAACCAGATCATCATCCCATCAGAGATGAGACTCCCACTCGTGTCTCCTCGGTACCCCGCAGCTCCGACCTTGTTCTCCCTTCCCCTAGTCACAACTTAGACAGAATCCCCCGTGTTATGAGAATGCAAGGTGACTTGGACAGGTTCGGGGAGTGGGCAGATGCATGGCAGATGAAGTTTAATGCGAATAAATGCGAATAAATGTGAGATTATCCACTTTGGTAGCAAAAACAGGAAGGCAGATTACTATCTAAATGGCGTCAAGTTGGGAAAAGGGGAAGTACAACGGGATCTGGGGGTCCTTGTACATCAGTCTATGAAAGTAAGCATGCAGGTACAGCAGGCAGTGAAGAAAGTGAATGGCATGTTGGCCTTTATAACAAGAGGAATCGAATATAGGAGCAAAGAGGTCCTTCTGCAGTTGTACAGAGCCCTAGTGAGACCACACCTGGAGTATTGTGTGCAGTTTTGGTCCCCTAATTTGAGGAAGGGCATTCTTGCTATTGAGGGAGTGCAGCGTAGGTTTACAAGGTTAATTCCCGGGATGGAGGGACTGTCATATGCTGAGAGAATGGAGCAGCTGGGCTTGTACACTGGAGTTTAGAAGGATGAGAGGGCATCTCATTGAAACATATAAGATTGTTAAGGGCTTGGACGCGCTAGAGCCAGGAAGCATGTTCCCGATGTTGGGGGAGTCCAGAAACAGGGGCCACAGTTTAAGAATAAGGGGTAAGCCATTTAGAACGGAGACGAGGAAACACATTTTCTCGCAGAGAGTGGTGAGTGTGGAACTCTCTGCCTCAGAGGGCGGTGGAGGCAGGTTCTCTGGATGCTTTCAAGGGAGAGCTAGATAGGGCTCTTAAAAATAGCGGAGTCAGGGGATATGGGGAGAAGGCAGGAACGGGGTACTGATTGGGGATGGTCAGCTATGATCACATTGAATGGCGGTGCTGGCTCGAAGGGCCAAATGGCCCACTCCTGCACCTATTGTCTATTGTCTATTGTCCTTACCTTCCACCCCATCAGCTGTCGCATACAACACATAATCCTCCGAAATCCAACAGGATCCCGCCAGTAGCCACATTTTCCCATCTCCACCCCTCTCCGTCTTCCGCAGAGACCGTTCCCTCCGCAACCCCCTGGTTAACTCATCCCTTCCCATCCTCTCACCCCCTCCCCAGCTACCTTCTCCTGCAACCATAGAAGATGCAACACCTGTCGCTATACATAGAAACATAGAAATTAGGTGCAGGAGTAGGCCATTCGGCCCTTCGAGCCTGCACCGCCATTCAATGTGATCATGGCTGATCATCCAACTCAGTATCCCGTACCTGCCTTCTCTCCATACCCCCTGATCCCCTTAGCCACAAGGGCCACATCTAACTCCCTCTTAAATATAGCCAATGAACTGGCCTCGACTACCCTCTGCGGCAGAGAGTTCCAGAGATTCACCACTCTCTGTGTGAAAAAAGTTCTTCTCATCTTGGTTTTAAAGGATTTCCCCCTTATCCTTAAGCTGTGACCCCTTGTCCTAGACTTCCCTAACATCGGGAACAATCTTCCTGCATCTAGCCTGTCCAACCCCTTAAGAATTTTGTAAGTTTCTATAAGATCCCCTCTCAATCGCCTAAATTCTAGAGAGTATAAACCAAGTCTATCCAGTCTTTCTTCATAAGACAATCCTGACATCCCAGGAATCAGTCTAGTGAACCTTCTCTGCACTCCCTCTATGGCAATAATGTCCTTCCTCAGATTTGGAGACAAAAACTGTACGCAATACTCCAGGTGTGGTCTCACCAAGACCCTGTACAACTGCAGTAGAACCTCCCTGCTCCTATACTCAAATCCTTTTGCTATGAAAGCTAACATACCATTCGCTTTCTTCACTGCCTGCTGCACCTGCATGCCTACTTTCAATGACTGGTGTACCATGACATCCAGGTCTCGCTGCATCTCCCCTTTTCCTAGTCGGCCACCATTTAGATAATAGTCTGCTTACCTGTTTTTTGCCACCAAAATGGATAACCTCACATTTATCCACATTATACTGCATCTGCCAAACATTTGCCCACTCACCCAGCCTATCCAAGTCACCTTGCAGTCTCCTAGCATCCTCCTCACGGCTAACACTGCCCCCCAGCTTAGTGTCATCCGCAAACTTGGAGATATTGCCTTCAATTCCCTCATCCAGATCATTAATATATATTGTAAATAGCTGGGGTCCCAGTACTGAGCCTTGCGGTACCCCACTAGTCACTGCCTCCTCCCTCGACTCTGTCCAGGGACCCCAACAGTCCTTTCAGGTTAGACAGAGGTTCACAAGCACCTCCTCCAACCTCATCTACTGTATCTGTTGTTCAAGATGTCGACTCTTATATATCGGCGAGACCAAACGCAGACTGGGCGATCGTTTCGCGAAACACCTGCGCTCAGCCCGCGTGAACCAACCTGATCTCCCGGTTGCTGGACACTTTCATTCTCCTTCCCATTCCTACACAGGCCTTTCTGTCCTCAGTCTCCTTCATTGTCAAACTGAGGCTTAATGCAAATTGGAGGAACAGCGTCTCATATTTCGCTTGGGCAGCTTACACCCAGTGGTATGAATATCGATTTCTCTCACTTCCGGCATTCCCTCTCTCTCTATCCCTCCCCCAACTGAGTCGCACCAGCTTCTCATTTTCACCCTACAAATAGCTTGCAATGGCCTGTTTCCTTTATCATTGTTACTTTTTTTATATATCTTCCATTCAGTGTTTATCTCTCCACATCATCGTCTATGTCTCTCATTTCCCTTATCCCTAACCAGTCTGAAGAAGGGTCTCGACCCGAAACATCACCCTGTCCTTCTCTCCAGAAATGCTGCCTGTCCCGCTGAGTTACTCCAACTTTTTGTGTCTACCTTTAGTTTTAAAACAGTCTTTGCTTCATCCCCTTCCTATCTTTTCCTGGCTCTGGTAGCTCTAATGATGATGCTTCCTGCCTACACACACAGTATTGTACTTCCGGTGGCGCTGGTGCCAGCAGCCTCCACCTACAGCCCGGTATCTTTTTGTTTTTTGTTTATTTATGTGGTATTATGCAATAATAGTGTAAGGCTGAGCAGAGGGGCACTAGGACCCTGTGTGCCAGAAGCCAGGCTCCAGTAACCGGATGTGTCTGGAACCCAGGGTGTGGGCAGTTAGAGAGAGGCCTGGGCTTACACGAGGCTGTTGCAGTTGCTGCTGTTATTGTACAGATTAAAGGTATACTCTGTTTACGTCGTGGTACGAGCCTTATTACAAGCATAACTCGACATGGTGCCAGAACTGGGAGACTTGTAAGCAAGAAAATAAATAAAGAAGAAGAGGACGGTGTATCGTTTTGGCGGGAAATAGGAGACGAGCTGGCAGATATGGCGCAACTTACACCCACTGCTACGTTCACAATACAACCTCCAGAGCCATTCGATTTTACCAAGCCTCAAGAATGGGAGCGTTGGATCAGGAGATTCGACCGCTTCAGGCTTGCAAGCAATTTAAACGCGACGTCGGCAGAAAACCAGGTGAACACGTTAGTGTATTGCATGGGCGATGAAGCAGAAGATGTGCTAAAGGGGCTAACGCTAACTGCAGATGAGAGGAGGGTGTACACGGATGTCAAGGCGGGCTTTGATGCATTTTTTGTGCCTAAAAAGAATGTAATCTACGAAAGAGCCAAGTTCAATCAGCGTGTGCAACTGCCAGGAGAAACGGTGGATTCCTTCATCACTGCTCTATACGGATTAGCTGAACACTGCAACTATGGACAGTTACAGAACGAGCTGATCCGCGACAGGTTAGTGGTTGGGCTGAGAAACGTCTCATTGTCCGAAAAGCTACAGCTAGACAGAGACCTAACCCTTGAAACTGCTATAACAAAGACAAGGCAGTCTGAAGAAGTTAGACGACAGCGGTTTGACTTAAGAGGAGAAAATAGCGGTGCTAGCAAGTGCTCAAATGTTGATGCTGTGCATGCTAAAAGCTACAGAAAACCCAAATTTCCCTCAAAGCCTCAGCCACAAGCACAAACACCAGGCAAAAATAAATTTAATACACAGCCACAGCCAGGTTCAAAGGCCTGCTATAGATGTGGAAAAATGCCCTCGCATGGAAAATTGGAATGCCCTGCTAAAGATGCTGCGTGTCACAACTGTGGCAAAAAGGGACATTATGGCAAAGTGTGCAGAAACAGTGTTAAATCTCTCAATGCTGTCACTACAGAGGAAGAAGAGAGCTTTTTCCTGGGATCCGTGGATGCTGGAAAAGACCCGTGGACGGTGCAGCTACAAGTGAGACAAAAAAAAGTGTGCTTTAAAATAGATATTGGTGCTGATGTCACCGCCATGCCAGCGGAGGTGTACCATGACATTACAGGGGGGCATGATGTGAAGTGCCTGGCAGTGTCGACACGCCCATTGTTTGGGCCAGGGGGCAATGCACTCTCTGTCCTGGGCGTAGCCAGAGAAACACTGCGCAGAGGCAACAAGACAGCCATAGAGGACATTTATGTAGTAAAAGACCTGCACACTGCACTGGTGGGAAGACCTGCCATAGAAAGGCTTCAGCTTGTGTGCAAGGTTGACGACATCACCTTGGGATCAGAGGACACCAACATCTATGTAGACTCTGTCATCAGCAACATTCCTGTCAGTGGAGATTATCTGAGCAGCCTACGTGAGCACCTACAGGCAGACAGCACATGCTCTGCACTGATGGAGTACTGCACGGACGGCTGGCCCGACAAAAGCCAACTGCAGGGAGTGCTGAGACATTACTGGGCTGATAGAGCAGTGCTGACTGTGCACGATGGGCTGCTGCTGCGGGGCACGAGGCTCGTCTTCCCATCAGCCTTACAAGGTGATGTGCTGCAGAGACTACACGAAGGACACCTGGGGGTGACAAAGTGCAGGGGCCGGGCCAAACAGACGGTATGGTGGCCAGGACTCAGCAGCCAGCTGAATGACATGGTGCTGAAATGTAGAACCTGCATCCAAGAGCGAAGGAACGTCAAAGAGCCGCTGATGCCAACGGAGATGCCAGACAGGCCTTGGCAAACCTTGGGAGCTGACCTATTCACGCTGAAAAACAAGACTTATCTATTAGTCGTAGATTATTTCTCAAGATATGTGGAAGTTGCGCTGCTATCACCCACAAGGTCCACAGATGTGGTGGTGCACCTGAAATCCATATTTGCTCGTCATGGAATTTGTGAATTTCTTAAAAGTGACAATGGGCCCCAGTTCTCAGGTAGCCACTTTAAATCCTTTGCAGCAGAGTATGGCTTTATGCACATCACGAGCAGCCCCAGGTTTCCTCAGAGCAATGGGGAGGCGGAACGCGCTGTACAAACCGTGAAAAACCTGCTAACAAAGGCGTCAGACCCATATCTTGCATTGCTGGCCTACAGAGCAACCCCTCTACAGAACGGCTATAGCCCGGCCGAGCTGTTGATGGGGCGCCGCCTCCGCACTACAGTTCCTGCCCTTCCAACCCTGCTGAATCCAGTTTTGCCTGACTACAACGCGCTGGGGGCCAAAGAAAGGGAGAAGAGGTGGAACGACGCAAGATCCTTTGACAAGAGGCACGGAGCGAGAAATCTGGAGCCACTAATACCTGGGGAGGATGTGTGGATCACCGATGCACGAGTCCAGGGCAAAGTGCTATCTACACACAATGCACCTCGCTCTTATATCGTCCAGGTGCCTCAGGGCACACTGAGGAGGAACCGGCAGCACTTAGTGCCGCTGCAGACCAACAGTGGGGTAGTCGACGCTGATGAGCCACCGGTGGGAGAAGATTCAGCTCCACCAGAGCCAGCTCCACCAGACCCAGCTCCACCAGTGACAGCATCACCCAGCGGAGAGGGCCCCACCACAGAGACTGTGCGGACAAGGTGTGGGAGAGAGGTTAGAAAGCCGAAGAGACTTGATTTGTGATTTATTGATCTGTTTTCTACAATAAAGAAACAGAGAGAGTGACATGTGATGTGAAAATGTTCTGTAAACCTGTTACATTTACCTGAAACCTGAAAGAATAGTTCACAGTATGGTAATGTGTAAGTTATTTTATTTCTATTTTGCATGCTTAGATCAGGGACAGGTCTTCCAGCAAAAGGGCAGAATAAACCCCTTAAGACCTGCAGAGACAAAGGTAGTCCACCCTTTGTTCTCAAAGAAAGGGAGATGTGGTATTATGCAATAATAGTGTAAGGGTGAGCAGAGGGGCACTAGGACCCTGTGTGCCAGAAGCCAGGCTCCAGTAACCGGATGTGTCTGGAACCCAGGGTGTGGGCAGTTAGAGAGAGGCCTGGGCTTACACGAGGCTGTTGCAGTTGCTGCTGTTATTGTACAGATTAAAGGTATACTCTGTTTACGTCGTGGTACGAGCCTTATTACAAGCATAACTCGACAATTTAGTTATGTTAAAGTGTGTTTTTTAAAAAATTTTTGGTGTCTTTATGTGGGGGAAGAAGGCACGGTGCGGGGGATACCGTCCTTCAGCCACTTCCTGGTGAGGACGCGACTATTATTCGAGTCGCGTCCTCGCCCCCCCCCTCCCCCCACAGCGGCCTACCTACCTGGATTGGCGAGGCCTTTCCTGCCGGGATCGACCGGAGCTCCAGCAGCGGCGGGACAGCGCTGGAACATCGCGGGGCTGGCGATGCCTTACCGGGGGTCGCCGTCTGGAGCCCGGAGTGCTGGACCTGCTGCCGACATCATGGAGCTGCGGTTTGCAGAGCTCCCAACGCGGGCGGCGCTGACTACAACGCGGGGTCCTGCGACTCTGCCCGGCTCGGCCTGCGGACTCAGGAGCTGCAGACTACGGCAGCGGGAGGCGGCTGATCAGGAGGTCCGGGCCGCTGAGGAGGAGGATGCTCACCGTCGGGGTTCGGCGTCGGCGTTCCACCAGCCCGGCGTGAGGGCCTGAACATCGGGCCACCCGGGGCGGCGACTGCGGGTGCTCGGAAGGCCCCGACCACGGATGAACACGGAGGGGAGGCTGGCTGGACTATGGTGCCTTCCTCACCTTGGTGCCATTTATGTTATGTTGTGGACTTTATGTGTTTGTGCTTTTTAAATTTTTTTAATTCAATTTCAATTTTATTTTTAATATGTTTTATTATTTATTTATTATTTATTATTTATTTTTATTATTTTTCTTGTGATTTTTTTTTTAACGATACTGCCTGTAAGGAAAATTCATTTCGTTGTCTCAAATTGAGACAATGACAATAAATTGAATACAATACAATACAATACAATACAACCCAAAGGATTCATCATCCTTGCAGTTATTTTCTACCCTGCTCTAACATAACGCTGTCACCTTGAGCTCTTCCCCTTACTTTTTCATGATATCTCTATTTCCTTCAAATGGGATATCTTAGCGACCGATACTCAGACTCACACTGTTATCTAGGCTAGATCTGTATCACAGTATGGTATGGCAACTGCTCTGTCTCCGACCGGAAAGCACTGAAGAGGGTGTTGAAAATTGCCCAACGCATCACCGGTTCCTCACTCCCCTCCATTGAGTCTGTCCAAAGCAAGCGTTGTCTGCGAAGGGCGCTCAGCATCGCCAAGGACTGCTCAGCATCGCCAAGGACTGCTCTCACCCCAACCATTGACTGTTTGCCCTCCTCCCATCCGGGAGGCGCTACAGGTCTCTCCGTTGCCGGACCAGCAGGTCCAGGAACAGCTTCTTCCCTGCGGCTGTCACACTACTTAACTCTGCACCTTGGTGATTGCCAGTCTAAATAAATTAAAACTTAATAATAAGTGTTAGCTGGTGCCAAAAGATGCAATTTTTTTTTTTTAATGCAGTTTTTTACTAAATTTGCAGCTGATTTCAAGGTAATTGTTGCGTGCTAACCAGTCAGCGGAGAAACTATACATCATTACAATTGAGACAGCCACAGTATACAGATACACAATAAAGGGAATAACACAAGTCCCCACTGCTCAGGTCCTCACAGCACCAGGAGTCATTGCGTAACGTCTTCTGTTCCCGGGAGTCAGAGAATGGGCCGATCTGAGAGGAGAAAAAGAAGAGGGAAGAGTGTTAAAGTAAGAAATGTTGCTGTCGGAGGAGAGATTTAAAAGAATGGAGTGATTGTAATGCGAGATTGCAGATTCACTTCTGTGACTAGTACGCAAAGAGTCTGAAGAAGGGTTTCGACCCGAAACGTTGCCTAATTCCTTCGCTCCATAGATGCTGCCTCACCTGCTGAGTTTCTCCAGCACCTTTGTCTACCTTCGATTTTCCAGCATCTGCAGTTCCTTCTTAAACACAAAGAGTCGCCTGGGTTGGGCGCTAATGTGGATCAACAGTAGACCTCTTCTCAGCCTGCAAGGCTGAGTTTCCAGTTCTCTACCACACACCACGCCTCCCTTGATCTGCCTGTCTTTTATGTTGCTTCTTTTATGCCATTTATGCTGTCCCAAAGAAGCAGAGTGAAAGTTCTGGGGAACAGTGTCTCAGCTTCCAAAGAACCACATTCCAAACTCTCACATTCCAGAGAACCACATTCAATTGAACATTTTCAAATGATCGGCTTTTCCACTTTTCCACGTTTCAGAACAGGCGAATCCTGATGAAAAGTTATCAGTCTGCAATGTTAATTTAGCTTTATCTCTCTCCAGAGATATTGCCTGATTAGCTAGATCTTACCAGAATACTAATTTACTTCAGATATGCTTTGTATCCAATAGTTTCAGCACTTTTTCTTTCCCCCCCCCCCCCTTCCTTCCTCCCTCACACCCCAATCCTCATTCATCTTCCCTATTTACACCTACTTCAGACAGATCACTTCTAATTAAGATAGACACAAAGTGCTGGAATAACTCGGGTCGGTCGGGCAGCCCCTCTGCGGACCCCCCCCCCCCAAAAAACATTTTACCACCCCCCTCCCCGACATCAGTCTGAAGAAGGGTCTCAACCCGAAACGTCGTCTACTCCTTTTCACCATAGATGGTGCATCACCCTCTGAGTTTCTCCAGCATTTTTGGTCTATACTCTATCACCCACCATCTTGGCAGTGTTGCTCCTCATCCACTCTGGCAAAACCCGACTGTATATTGAGTGCCTCCACTAAATCTCTCTTGGCCTCTCTGTCCAAATGAGAACAAGCCCAGATTATCTACCAAACTAAAAGTTATTTTTCCTCGAATTGTTTCAATCGTTCCAACATTTATATGGATATTATGGATGATTTTTGGCTTCAATGAAATAGTTTTATGATGCTATGTGAATATAATCTGGCCATTCCTTTTTGAAGGGCCAGTATTGCGGTTTACAATGTTTATGCAATGTAATTCATGCAGTGTTATTTTGTGGTTGCTATGCAAATCAAAGCTGATCGGCCCAAAACAGATGGAACTTTGCCTGGATGTGACAGCAATGATATGGCCTGCCAATAGTACTGCTACCTTCTAAGTGATCAGATTAAGGAAGTCAGCCTCTGGTAAACATGTAACGGAACTTTCCGTTGCCTTGATAAAGTTACAATGTTCACATAAATCATCACCCCAAGGCTTAAGTCACGAAATATTAAAAACATCAATTATTTATTTCCTTGGGTCCTGCACTTTGTGTTAAACAAACATGATACATCAGGATGAACACAGCCGAGAGGCTTTAGCACTGCACCCATTGTAAATGTTTTTTGTAACAGCCAAGCAAGTAAGTGTTGGCACTCAGCTCGCTCACGCCTCTAACTTAGAAGGTCATGGGCTTGTTCCAAGGACAAACTCAGGCTGATGCTCCGGGCGTGGTTCTGAGACAACACTCTAAGTACGGACGCCGTCTGTCAGGTCTGATGTCAAATTGTCTGTCTCGGGCGTTGCAAAATGGTCACTTTAGAGGTATGTTCTCCCAACCACTAGAGTCATAGAGTGACACAGTGTGGAAACAGGCCCTTCGGCCCAACTTGACCACACCGGCCAATCTATCCCAGCTACACTGGTCCCACCTGCCCACGTTGGTCAATATCCCACCTACACTGGTCCCACCTGCCCACGTTTGGTCAATATCCCAGCTACACTGGTCCCACCTGCCCATGTTGGTCAATATCCCAGCTACACTAGTCCCACCTGCCCACGTTTGGTCAATATCCCAGCTACACTAGTCCCACCTGCCCACGTTTGGTCAATATCCCAGCTACACTGGTCCCACCTGCCCACATTAGTCAATATCCCAGCTACACTAGTCCCACCTGCCCACGTTTGGTCAATATCCCAGCTACACTGGTCCCACCTGCCCACGTTTGGTCAATATCCCAGCTACACTGGTCCCACCTGCCCACATTAGTCAATATCCCAGCTACACTAGTCCCACCTGCCCACATTTGGTCAATATCCCTCAAAGCCTGTCCTATCCATATAAAGTAACTGTCTAACTGTTTCTTAAATGTTGGGATAATCCCAGCCTCAACTACAGGTACCTCCTCTGGCAGCTTGACAACCCAAGAGTGTTTAATTGTAGATAGACACAAAAAGCTGTAGTACTGTAACTCCGCGGGACAGGCTGCATCCCTGGAGAGAAGGAATGGGTAACGTTTCAGGTCAAGACCTTACTTCAGACTAGTGTTATATGTACCGAAAACGGAACAATAAAATTCTTACTTGCAACAGCATAACATGTCTGTAAACACAGTCGTCATAGATGACGTAACAAACAAAACAAAAGCTCAATAAATTTTTAAAAATCAATATCAGTGCAAAAAAGACTGCAGCCTTTAGTACAACCAGGACAGTTCATATGTAGAAACAAAGAACTGCAGATGCTGGTTTATACCAAAGATAGACATAAAGCGCTGGAGTAACTCAACAGGTGAGCCAGCATCTCTGGAGAAAAAGGATGGGTGACATTTCGGGTCAGGACCCTTCTTCAGACTGAGTCTGAACTTCAAACTTTCTCCAGAGATGCTGCCTGACCCCCCTTAGTTAGTCCAGCACTTTGTGTCTATCTTCGAGACAGTTCATAGTTCATAGTTTAAGCCCAAGCCCTGTCCATGGCTATAAAAGACTTAGGATCTCCGGAGAAGGTTAAAGTGACTGGGAAAATAAAGGTTCTTTCTCCTTTCCCTCCATCATTTGAATCCACTCGCTGTTCCAAGTGAACGGATAAATGGGGCTCCAAACACTTCACTCAATCCATTACCCATTCCCTTCTTGGCTAGTTTGCCATTTGCCTAGTTTTCCCATGGGAACAGATATATATATATGTGTGTTGGGAAGAACTGCAGATGCTGGTTTACACCGACGATAGACACAAACTGCTGGAGTAACTCAACAGGACTGGCTGCATCTCTGGATAGAAGGAATGGGTGACGTTTTGGGTGGACCCTTCTTCAGATGGAAGACGAAACATCACCCATTCCTTCTTTCCAGAGATGCTGCCTGTTTGGCTGAATTCCTCCAGCATTGTGTCTCTATGGACAGATATATCCCTACTCTCAATTTGACTACAAAGTAAATGTGTCTTTCTGCAGTCTGATGAAGAAAACAAAAGCAGCAGTGGATGATGGTGATTCATTGGCACACTGTCTTTTCCAGAGGAAAAGACAGCAAGGTATTTTATTGTGAAAGAGCTGGGACAAGGACACTGGGTATCTGATGGCCTAATCACACTGGGAAACTTGGAGCAAAGAAACAGTGGGCATCTGGATTTGAGCAGCACAGGGCAACCGAGGACCGACCTGGTCCATGGGGACTCTTGGTCATGGACATCCGAGCAAGATAGTCCAATAAAGTCCTATCAAAGATAGTGCAAAGGTTCCCAAAGAGGGAAAGGGAAGGTCAGAACTGCTCTCTACCTGATGAGAGGACCGTTCGGTTGCCCAATAACTATGATGTGCTGGGTCCCTCAACAGATTGTGTTGGCACAGTGCATTCTGGAACACCAAGTACCTCCATAACCATCATCTGCCATCTCCACTCCCTGGTCATTAGCTGTTTCAAAGAACTGTAGCCCATATGTTCAATGGCTTAGCCCTCCCACACACTGTCCCAAGTTGCCAATTCACCACTTCATCTGGCTAATTGATTATTACTATGAAACTCCCATAATCTGCCATCCGATTGTTCGGAAATCACAATGCGTGCCAGACAAGATCACCTGTCCCCTATTCCTTTGCTCCCTTTATCACGCCCCTAGTTCCAATGCTCCCACTAAAGCATAGTAGGTCTCTGGTTTCCCCATTCCCACTTAGCACATAAGGCACCTGCACTCCCTGTTACACGCCTGGGCCTTGCTTCCCATGTTCGAGGTACCACACTGAGCCCCTGTTCCTACAATCCCTTTGACACACCAGGGCCCTAGTTCTCCTGCTCACTCCAACACACCAGAGCCCTGGTTTCCATGCTCTCTCACAACTCATAAGGGCCATTTTTTCCACATTTCCAATACAAAGTAAGTTACAAATGCATTGAAGTATTAATCAGAAGTCTGAAAGATCTGCCAGTCCCGCACTGTCAGCATCTCTACTGTGTCGGAAGGAACTGCAGATACTGGTTTACACTGTAGATATACACAGCATGCTGGAGTACCTCAGTGGGACATGCAGCATCTCTGGATAAAAGGAATGGGTGATGTGCTTGATTAATGGTGTTTGACTGTTATATTTGGATTACTTTTCCAGGATCTAATATGGCAGACAGGGCCAGCATTTATTGCCTATCCCTTACAGCCCAAGCTGTTTCTGTCTGTGCTCCTGGAAATATTTTCCATTTTCACAATTGCCTGATATTCCAACCATTTTGATTGTCAGCTGGGAAATCTATTTGAAAACGTTTGAAAAATGACTTTTAGGTAACAAAAATCTGTCAATTTCAGATCTAAAATTACCAACCAGCTATACATGAATTGCCATTTGCAGAGCAGTTCCAAACCTCTCTCACCTCCCATGTGCAGAACTATTTCCAATTTCACTCTAAAATACTCAACCTCAATGGTATATTTAAATTCAGATTATATGAAATTTATGCATTACAAAATAATATTGCGAAGAGTTTTTTTAGCTTCAGAAACCATGGCTTTGATTTCATGTCTGCATTGCAATTTATGGTCAACGTTTATGACATTTTACATTTCTGTAAACTTATAATTAAAAGCTTTTCTAAAGAGCTGTTGATAACTGGGTAACACCCTTGTCTCTGGTTCTGATGGCTGTGAGTTCACTTCCTACACAAGGGAAATGAACATAAAAATCTTGGGCTGTCTGTCCAATCTCTATTGATTCATGTTATTCAGTAACCGACAGAATAAAATGCTTACCACATTTGGCAATCTACAAATGTTATTCTTATTCTAGGGTAATAATGGCCCCTTTAAACAAATATTGGCTACGGAGATTAGAGACTTCTTTTCTCAGCACAATCATCCAGTCTGAGAACAAGTCGTCTACACATTTTCTGATTGGATGTAGGAACTGGGACCCTCGATGTGTAAAAGGGAGCAGAGGAACAAATGCCACGCTGTGTTAAAGCGGGGTATTGGAACCATGAGCTCAGAGTGTTAGAGGGGGCATAGGAATACAGTAAATGCCCCACTATAGGAACCAGGATGTACACAAAATGTTGCAGCTCTGGATAGAAGGAATATGTGACGTTTCGGGTCAAGACCCTTCTTCAGACTGAGAGTCATGGAGAGGGAGACACAGAGATCAGGAAGTGCAAGGTGCGAAAACGAGATATCAAAGGGGTACGTAGATCAAGGAAAATATAGAATAGATTGTTAACTAGGAGAAGGTGGCAACGAAGCAATAGACAATAAACAATAGACAATAGGTGCAGGAGTAGGCCCTTCGAGCCAGCGCCACCATTCAATGTGATCATGGCTGATCATCCCCAATCAGTACCCCGTTCCTGCCTTCTCCCCATATGCCCTGACTCCGCTATCTTTACAGTGTTCAAATTTAATCAAGGGGACAATCAGACTGGTCGGAGAAATAGGAAGGGGAGAGATGGCAAGAGAGGGAAAGCAAGGGTTCCTTGAAGTTAGAGAAGTCAATATTCATACCACGGGGGTGTAAGCTGCCCAAGCAAAATACGAGGTGCTGTTCATCTAATTTGCGTCGGGCCTCACTCTGACAGTGGAGGAAGCCCAAGACAGAAAGGTCAGTATAGGAATGGGAGGTGTTTAGTAACTGGGAGATCAGGTAGGTTTAGGTGGACTGAGCGGAGGAGTTCAGCGAAACGATCGCCGAGCCTGGGCTTCGTCTCGCCGATATATAGAAGTCCACACCTGTAACAGCGGATATGGTAGATGAGGTTGGAAAAGGTGCAAGTGAACCAGTAGCTCGATGTGTTAAAGGAACTGATGGTCTGCTGTGAAAAAGTGAGTATAGGAACCAGGAGCTCAGTGTGTTAAAAAATTGGATAGGAAAAAATGTCCAGCTCGGTTAAAGGGATTATAGGAACCAAGACTCTGGTGTATTAAGGAGAGCATTGTAACCAAAGCCCTGCTAGTTAAAGAGAGCATAGGAATAATATTATATGCTCTGATGTCTGAAGAAGTCACCCATTCCTCCTCTCCAGAGATGCTGCCTGTCCCTCTGAGTTACTCCAGCTTTTTGTGTCTATCATAGGAATAACGTTGGTGGATGATGGCAGGGTGATGGGAACTATGTCGGTGTTTTGGAGGGACGAGGACTGGGCATGGTCATTCATCCCATGATGGCCACACACGGTGAGAATGAGTGGGTCGGGTTAACCCCACTTTCCTTCACCTGGTCACAGGGGATCTCTTTCTCCACCATCATCTCAGGCAATGATTTCCAGAACCACACTACTCGTTGAGGACATTTTTTAAAAATGGATCTCCCATCTAATCCTGGCCGTAATTAAAATTAGTACTCTCCGCTGATTGACATCTCCATCAAGCCAAAGGAGACCTTCCCATCGTAGTCTACACACCTAGTCCCAACACCTCAAGTCCAAAACGAAGACATCTGTAGAAACATAGAAACATAGAAACATAGAAATTAGGTGCAGGAGTAGGCCATTTGGCCCTTCGAGCCTGCACCGCCATTCAATATGATCATGGCTGATCATCCAACTCAGTATCCTGTACCTGCCTTCTCTCCATACCCCCTGATCCCTTTAGCCACAAGGGCCACATCTAACTCCCTCTTAAATATAGCCAATGAACTGGCATCAACTACCTTCTGTGGCAGAGAATTCCAGGGATTCACCACTCTCTGTGTGAAAAATGTTTTTCTCATCTCGGTCCTAAAAGATTTCTCCCTTATCCTTAAACTGTGACCCCTTGTTCTGGACTTATAATCATATAACCATATAACCATATACCAATTACAGCACGGAAACAGGCCATCTCGGCCCTACAAGTCCGTGCCGAACAATTATTTTCCCCTAGTCCCATCTACCTGCACTCAGACCATAACCCTCCATTCCTTTCCCATCCATATACCCATCCATATCCACTTCCCCAACATCGGGAACAATCTTCCTGCATCTAGCCTGTCCAACCCCTTAAGAATTTTGTAAGTTTCTATAAGATCCCCCCTCAATCTTCTAAATTCTAGCGAGCACAAACCGAGTCTATCCAGTCTAATGAGCTCCCTCATTAGAGCCCCCTCATCGAGTTCTGATACGCAGACGACAACTGTGTTGCAGCTCTCTCAGAAAATCATCTGCAACAGATCCTGACTGCCTTCAACAGTGCATTCACGAAACTTGGACTTACCATCAACTCCATGAAGACTAAGGTTATGTACCAATCGTCACCAACTGAGACAAATCGGAAAGAACCGTCAATTCAACTTGGTGAAACGACCCAGGAAAATGTGGATCACTTTCCGTATCTTGGAAGTCACCCCTCCTCCAATGTCGACCTTGATGACGAGATCCAACAACGTCTTAAGTGTGCTGGAGCTGGAACAGCTTTTGGACGTCTTCGAACGAGTCTCTCAAAATCGTGACATCCGAACAGACACCAAAATGTTAGCGTACAAGGCAGTGGTGATTCCACCGCTCCTGTATGCATCAGAAACATGGACACTATACCGACGCCATCTGAAAACACGTTCCATCAACGATGTCTTTGAAGCAGCTTAAATATCAGTTGGGAAGACAGAAGGACCAACTTCAGCGTGCTGAATGAAGTGAAAAATCTAGCATCGAAGCCTTCGACATCAAGAACCAACTAAGATGTGTCGGTCATGTTGTTCGGATGGAAGACGAGCATCTACCAAAGCAAACCTTCTACTCCCAGCTTGAAGAGGCAGACAAAAGAAGAGATTCAAAGACGCCTTAAAAGCCAGCATGAAGAAATGTACAATCGACATCGACAATTGGGAAACCAATGCCAAGGACAAGACACTCTGGCGAACCATCATCCAAGAAAGAACAGCAACCTTCGAAGCCAAGAGATGTGCAGAATTGGAAGAAAAGAGAAGAAAAGGGAAAGAGAGGCAGCAACAACCAAAGCCCGATCTGCCATCTGGAATTACCTGTCCCGAATGTCGAAGAGCTTTCAAAGCCAGGATTGCTCATAAGCCACCTGAGAGTCCATAATAACAACAGAACGTAGACCATCATCCTCGACCTCGAGGGATAGCCATGACAACACACCTAGATTAACTATCTTCTTGGGCAAAATAATGAGCCCAATCTGGCCAGTCTCTCCACATAACCATGACTTTCCAGTCTCAGCAACACCCATGTTTATATATATATATATATATATATATGCCATTTATTGTCACTATACATGTACAGTGAAACTGAAAGCTGCTCGTACTCAGTGCATACATACAATTTAGCACAAAAAAACAAGAAACAAAAAAAAAAAAAAACAGAAGGGAGAAGGGGGGGGGGGGGGGGGGGGGGGGGATGGGGATGGGATGGGGGCGGGAATAGGTGCACAATTTCTGCGGCGCTACATACATATATACATATATACAGATGGAAGTCCGTGGTGTTGGGCAGTGAAATCAGTGCATGTGTGAATTAGAATTAATAGTAGTTATAATTCTCGGAAAGCAACTATTCCTGAGTCTATTTGTCCTGGATTTGATGCACCTATAGCGCCTTCCAGAGGGCAGCAGGTCGAACAGTCCAAACGCAGGATGGGAGCTGTCTTTGATGATCTTCTTTGCCCTGCTAAGGAGGTGTAGATGTCCATCAGGGAGGGGAGAGGGCAGCCAATGATCCTCTCCGCTCCTCTGCCGTCCCATCACGCCTACAAATGGTGGCAAAAACTGTATGCAGTAAAATGGAGGCAAAATAATGTGGATGCTGGAGTCTGGAGTCTCTCACCTATCTCCACCTATCTCCCCTCTCTCTACTCCCATCAGTCTGAAGAAGGGTATCGATCCGTAAGGTCACCAGTCCATTTCCTTCCATGGCCGCTGCTTGATTTTTTGAGTTTGCCTGCAGTTTGTTTTCTGCTTGAGATTTCAGCACCTGCAGTCTTTTCTGTCTCCAATTTAGAAACCGTTTGCCCAGCACTTTTTAAAAATTTCAAAATAGAGTTTATTCAGGTGATAAATATATATAATACATGAACTGTGCAAAAAATTCATCTGACATTTTTGGAGGCTATACAAATTATTCAATACAGTCTACATACATTGCTTAAATTTCACAAATGTATCCCCTACCCTTGCCACTCATGTGGCCCATTGGCATGGGATCTCTTCCCTTATTTTGAGGGGCGTCTCCACCCCACCCTGCCCCCCATGTCCAACAGCGGAAGGACCCTAGACTGTGGTCCTCCTCCACCGAGCCTTGGCGTTGGCTGCTCTGAGCAGAAGATAGACACAAAAAGCTGGAGTAACTCAGATGGAAGAACGGTCTCATAGAAACATAGAAACAAAGAAACACAGAAAATAGGTGCAGGAGTTGGCCATTCGGCCCTTCGAGCCTGCGCCGCTATTCAATATGATCATGGCTGATCATCCAACTCAGTATCCTGTACCTGCCTTCTCTCCATACCCCCTGATCCCTTTAGCCACAAGGGCCACATCTAACTCCCTCTTAAATATAGCCAATGAACTTGCCTCAACTACCTTCTGTGGCAGAGAATTCCAGAGATTCACCACTCTCTGTGTGAAAAATGTTTTTCTCATCTCGGTCCTAAAAGATTTCCCCCTTATCCTTAAACTGTGACCCCTTGTTCTGGACTTCCCCCACATCGGGAACAATCTTCCTGCATCTAGCCTGTCCAACCCCTTAAGAATTTTGTAAGTTTCTATAAGATCCCTCCTCAATCTTCTAAATTCTAGCGAGTACAAGCGTAGAGCCTATCCAGTCTTTCTTCATATGAAAGTCCTGACATCCCAGGAATCAGTCTGGTGAACCTTCTCTGTACTCCCTCTATGGCAAGAATAGCCAAAACATTATCTATTCCTTTTCTCCGGGGATGCTGCCTGACCTGCTGAGTTACTTCAGGTTTTTGTGTCTATCTTGGGTTTAAACCAGCATCTGCAGCTCCTTCCTGCACATTTCGACTGCCCTGAGCAACTGCCTTCCATCTCAGGTTCCAGGTGACCAATGGTGAGAGTTTTGAGGATGGAGCAATTGGAGGGATTAAGTCAAGTGTTTAAATCTCCAGGAATAAGTCAACCTGATCTGGCAATTTTAAATCAGAACACAGGCTCCAAAACGTCTAACGCATGTCAAGCCAATGTTAACACTGCAGCAATCTCTCATTTCCTGTCTGGGTTCCAACCTCTATTTCTTGCTATTGTCAGGAGGCTGACTATATCAGCAAAGAGTTTGTTGGGTGTTAATGGCCAGTAGTTTAATGAAGTGACAAAAATAGTGGCCTCAGGTTCTGTTACAGACTGCTGATGCTGGATGAAATTTCTGCCTTCAGACAATGAAGCAAAGAGTGAATGAAAGAGGTTTTTAAATCATCTTCCCAGGCAGAGGGGTCAGTGGAGTTTCCTCCTGTGCTTAACCTGAAAACTGACTTCACGGCTGAATCCATAAATATTGGAAAATCCAAGTGCCCTGGTTCCTGGGACTGATGTTATTTGGGGGATGTCATTTGGAGGATTAATGAATGGCACTGACGCATTGTAAGAACATTGATTAAATTGATGGTCCAATGAATATGAAGAAAGAAATGTATTGACTGTTTCTGTATATATCGTGAATAGAATCTATTTTTGAAAAAAAAATGGTGATTTGGTGGGATATCATTTGGTGGTGTTGGTCGGATATATTCTCTGCCAAATATAATTCACTGGAAATATTCAGTTTAGTTTGGAGATACAGCATGGAAACAGGCCCTTCATCCCACCAAGTCCACACCAACCAGCAATCACTCACACACTAGTCGTATCCTACAGACTATGGACTGTTTACAGAAGCTAATTATCCTACATACCTGCACGTCTTTGGAATGTAGGAGGAAACTGGAGCACCTGTAGAAAACCCAAGCGCACACAGGGAGAACGTACAAACTCCATACCGACAGCTTCCATAGTCAGGATTGAACCCAGGCCCCTGCCGCTCTAAAGCAGCAACTCTGCCCCTGCACAGCTGTGCCCATTTAATGGGATATGATTTGATGGATTAGGTCAGTTATCATTTGGTGGGATATAATTTGGTCGTTTTTGACATATATGTTTTATGGATTTGGTGAGATATATTTTGCTTCATATCTCACGTCATTATCATTGGTGTGCCGTTATCAGCAAATGGCATAGCATTCTGAGAATGTGAAAGGGGAATGGTGTACAGGGAATCCATGCAGTTGAGCATTGTGGAAGGAAATAGACACAAAAAGCTGGAGTAACTCAGCGGGTCGGACAGCATCTCTGGAGAAAAGGATGGGGGACGTTGCGGTATCCTTCTTCATACTAGGCTAAGATTGACGTGGAAGATTGACTAGGCTAATGCTTGGGCTGAAAATGTTGGCTGTTTAAGAATGGTTAACTAGGTTGCAACAACACATACATATTTACAGTGATACAAAACTATGGATATTGGAAATCAAATCAAGTCGAATTTAAATGCACAAGTATGATGAGGTACAGGCACAATGAAAATCTTGCTTGTAGCAGCATCAGAGGCACATACAGTGGCTTGCAAAAGTATTCATACCCCTTGAACTTTTCCACATTTTGTCACGTTACAACCACAAACGTATTTTATTGGGATTTTATGTGATAGACCAACACAAAGTGGCGCATAATTGTGAAGTGGAAGGAAAATGATACATGGTTTTCAAATTTTTTTACAAATAAAAAACTGAAAAGTGTGGCGTGCAAAAGTACTCAGCCCCCTTTACTCTGATACCCCTAAATAAAATCCAGTGAAACCAATTGCCTTCAGAAGTCACCTAATTAGTAAATAAATCTAATCTCAGTATAAATGCAGCTGTTCTGTGAAGGCCTCAGAGGTTTGTTAGAGAACATTAGTGAACAAACAGCATCATGAAGCCCAAGGAACACATCAGACAGGTCGGGGATAAAGTTGTGGAGAAGTTTAAAGCAGGGTTAGGTTATAAAAAAATATCCCAAGCTTTGAACATCTCACGGAGCACTGTTCAATCCATCATCCGAAAATGGAAAGAGTATGGCACAACTGCAAAGACATGGCCGTCCACCTAAACTGACAGGCCGGGCAAGGAGAGCATTGATCAGAGAAGCAGCCAAGAGGCCCATGATAACTCTGGAGGAGCTGCAGAGATCCACAGCTCAGGTGGAAGAATCTGTCCACAGGCCAACTATTAGTCGTGCACTCCAAAAATCGGGCCTTTATGGAAGAGTGGCAAGAAGAAAGCCATTGTTGAAAAAAAGCCATAAGAAGTCCCGTTTGCAGTTTGCCACAAGCCATGTGGAGGAAGGTGCTCTGGTCAGATGAGACCAAATTTGAAGTTTTTGGTCTAAATGCAAAACGCTATGTGTGGCGGAAAACTAACACTGCACATCACCCTGAACACACCATCCCCACTGTGAAACATGGTGGTGGCAGCATCATGCTGTGGGGATGCTTTTCTTCAGCAGGGACAAGGAAGCTGGTCAGAGTTGATGGGAAGATGGATGGAGCCAAATACAGGGCAATCTTGGAAGAAAACCTGTTATAGTCTGCAAAAGACTTGAGACTGGGGCGGAGGTTCACCTTCCAGCAGGACAACGACCCCAAACATACAGCCAGAGCTACAATGGAATGGTTTAGATCAAAGCATATTCATGTGTTAGAATGGCCCAGTCAAAGTCCAGACCTAAATCCAATTGAGAATCTCTGGCAAGACTTGAAAATTGCTGTTCACAGACGCTCTCCATCCAATCTGACTGAGCTTGAGCTATTTTGCAAAGAAGAATGGGCAAAAATTTCAGTCTCTAGATGTGCAAAGCTGGTAGAGACATACCCCCAAAAGACTTGCAGCTGTAATTGCAGCGAAAGGCGGTTCTACAAAGTATTGACTCAGGGGGGCTGAATACTTTTGCACGCCACACTTTTCAGTTTTTTATTTGTAAAAAAATATGAAAACCATGTATCATTTTCCTTCCACTTCACAATTATGCACCACTTTGTGTTGGTCTATCACATAAAATCCCAATAAAATACATTTACGTTTGTGGTTGTAACGTGACAAAATGTGGAAAAGTTCAAGGGGTATGAAAACTTTTGCAAGCCACTGTAGATTGAGACAATGCACAAAATGACATTATACATAAATTACACATAAAATCTGTAAGACAGAAAATAACAAGACTGTGCAAAAAACAAGACGTTAGTGCATTAGAAAATAAGCCTATGGATGTGCAAGAGGTGGTATGTAGTATATTTTGCCAAGGTAGGATTAAGGTTGATAGACACAAAATGCTGGAGTAACTCAGCGGGACAGGCAGCATCTCTGGAGAGATGGACTGTGTGATGTTTCGGGTTGAGAACACTTCTTCAGATTGAAGTTGTGCAGGTCAGTTAAAGAACCTGATGGTCGAAGAAAATCAGCTGTTCGTGAACATAGAAACATAGAAACATAGAAATTATGTGCAGGAGTAGGCCATTCGGCCCTTCGAGCCTGCACTGCCATTCAATATGATCATGGCTGATCATCCAACTCAGTATCCCGTACCTGCCTTCTCTCCATACCCCCTGATCCCCTTTCTACCACATCTAACTCCCTCTTAAATATAGCCAATGAAGTGGCCTCAACTACCCTCTGTGGCAGAGAGTTCCAGAGATTCACCACTCTCTGTGTGAAAAAAGTTCTTCTCATCTCGGTTTTAAAGGATTTCCCCTTTATCCTTAAGCTGTGACCCCTTGTCCTGGACTTCCCTAACATCGGGAACAATCTTC
Source organism: Leucoraja erinaceus (assembly GCF_028641065.1). Lineage (NCBI taxonomy): Eukaryota > Metazoa > Chordata > Chondrichthyes > Rajiformes > Rajidae > Leucoraja > Leucoraja erinaceus. The sequence continues at coordinate 85,043,106 of NC_073380.1, read as the reverse complement.
CTGCATCTAGCCTGTCCAACCCCTTAAGAATTTTGTAAGTTTCTATAAGATCCCCTCTCAATCTTCTAAATTCTAGAGAGTATAAACCAAGTCTATCCAGTCTTTCTTCATAAGACAGTCCTGACATCCCAGGAATCAGTCTGGTGAACCGTCTCTGCACTCCCTCTATGGCAATAATGTCCTTCCTCAGATTTGGAGACCAAAACTGTACGCAATACTCCAGGTGTGGTCTCACCAAGACCCTGTACAACTGTGCTGTGAGATTTAAAGTTTCTTTAACTCCACCCTAAAGATAGCAATGGGAAGAGGGCAGATACTGGGAATCCTTAATGATAGATGCGGCATTCTTGAGGCAGCTTCTCATATAGATGCTTTCAATGGAGGAGAGGGCTGTGCTTGTGGTGGAGTAGAATAAAAATAGGAAATACTGGAAAGAATCAGCTGGTCAGATAGCATCTGTGGAGTGAGAAGCAGGTGCAACATCTGAGAGTTCTGACAAGGGATGCTCAACATGAAATGTTACCTCTGATTTTCTCTCCACATGGATGATGGTGGGTGCATTCACCATTTAGTACTTTTATTGTATTCCTATATTGAATAAAAGGTAACCTCATGTACAATTTGGAGGGGAACATAGCGTGGATGTTGAAAGGTTGTTTCTCCTCATGGGGTTTTTGGTACATGGATACAATAGATTTAGAGGGATATGGGCCAAACGCAGGCAGGTGGGAGAAGTGAAGATGGGACATGCTGGTCATTGAGGGCAGGTTGGGACGAAGGGCCTGTTTCCATACTGGCTCTATGACTCTATGACTCTATGGAGCATGGTCCCTTTGTTATAGGACTGTAGGTAGGAATTTGATGAGTAAAAGTGGGTTTCTCAAGGCAAGGTAATGTAACTTTGTCTTAATCCACATTGAGGTTATGGATGTCCTGTTCCAGTAATTCAACCAACATGCTGACACAATCTCTCCAAGGTAACACCCTCTGGGAGTCACTGATGAAACATTTTTTCTGCACTACAGTTGGAGAGCAGAGGTATTAGGCAATGCTCAGACCAAAGCCACCAGTCTTAAATCTTCCCAGGACCATGTTACGAAGCTGCTCATTCACAAATGATGAGAGAAATGTGCACTCATCGCAGCCAGTAACAATAACAAGTAGCGTTTATACAACACAGTGAAATATCCCGCAGTGCTTCACAGGAATGCTTTTCAAACAAAATATAAGCAGCATATAAGATATATTAGACCAGCTGAGCAAAAGCTTAGCCAAAGTGGCAGTGTAGTGGCCCAGCGGTAGAGCTGCATCCTCACAGCGTCAGAGGCCCCGGTTCAATCCTGACTACGGATGCTGTCTGTGCAGAGTTTGCATGTTCTCCTAGTGACTAGGTGGTTTTTCACTGGTGCTCCCATGTCCCCATTCTAAAGTCATGCAGGTTCGGTTCGTAGGTTAATTGTCTTCTGTAAATTGCCCCTAGTGTGTCGGATGCGAAAGTGAGATAAGGTAGAACTAGTGAGTGATGGTAGGCACAGACTTGGTGAGCCGAAGGGCCTGTTTCCACTCCATCTCTAAAACTACAACTAAAACTAAAGTTGTACATTTTTCTTTGAGGTGATGGACATATTTCAAGATCTTAGGGTCATCGAGATGTACTCCACCATAATAGGCCCTTTGGCTAACCCTTGTCTCCATCTATACTCACCCCATATTAAGAACATATCCTTCTATGCTTTGCCTATACAAATTCCTATCTAAAAGTCCCTTAAGTGAAGTGATTGTATGCGATTAGTTCAGTTTAGTTGAGAGATATGGGCCACCGAGTCCATGGTGACCAGCAATCACCTATGCAGTAGTTCTTTCCTAGATACTAGGGACAATTTGCAGAAGTTAATTAACCTGCAAATATGCAAGCATTTGGAATGTGGGAAGAAACTGAAGCACCCAGAGAAACCCCACACGGCCACATCTCCTCTGCATTCTGTCCAGTGGAACCACACACATTGGAGAACATGGCAACCAGAATTGCACACAAAACAAGAGAATCAAGAGGCAACAGTGTTTAATTGATACATGCACCTCCTCTAACATCCGGGTGAGACAGAGGTTCATATGCACATCATCAAACCTCATCTACCGCATCTGGTGTTCCCGCAGCAGCCTCCTGTACATCATCGACACCAAGCATCAACTTGACGGCTGGCTCGCTGAACACTTGCGATCAGTCCTCCAAGTCCTACTGATCTCCCAGCCGCTAACCATTTTAACTACCCTTCCTATTCCCAGGCTGACCTTTCTGTCCTGAGCCTCCTCCATTCATCTGCTTATCATCCCCCTCACCTGCAACCAGTTATTTATTACCTGCCAGGATAGACACAAAAAGCTGCAGTAACTCAGCGGGACAGGCAGCATCTCTGGAGAGAAGGAATGGGTGGCGTTTCGGGTCAAGACTTCTGTAAACTAGCATTCTGCAATTCCTTCTATCTACATTTGTGTTTGATTGTCATATTCACCAGGAATGGAACAATAACATTCTTATTTACAGAATCATTACCAGCCCATTAATGTAATAATACAATAAATAATGTACACTAATCAATCACTGTAGATAGACACAAATTGCTGGAGTAACTCAGCGGGACAGGCAGTATCTCTGGAGAGAAGGAAAGGGTGATGTTTCGAGTCGAGACCCTTCCTTAGACCGATAATAAATAACTGTAAATATTAATAAATTAATAATAAGTAACACTTGGTAACCAAACTATAATTGTGCAACATCCAAAGTCTGTAGTGCATAGAAACATAGAAAATAGGTGCAGGAGTAGGCCATTCGGCCCTTCGAGCCTGCAGCGCCATTCAATATGATCATGGCTTATCAGCCAACTAAGTATCCCGTACCTGCCTTCTCTCCATACCCCCTGATCCATTTAGCCACAAGGGCCACACCTAACTCCATCTTAAATATAGCCAATGAACTGGCCTCACCTCAACTACTTTCTGTGGCAGAGAATTCCTGAGATTCACCACTCTCTGTGTGAAAAATGTTTTTCTCATCTCGGTCCTAAAAGATTTCCCCCTGATCCTTAAACTGTGACCCCTTGTTCTGGACTTCCCCAACATCGGGAACAATCTTCCTGCATCTAGCCTGTCCAACCCCTTAAGAATTTTGTAAGTTTCTATACGATCCCCCCTCAATCTTCTAAATTCTAACGAGTACAAGCCGAGTCTATGCAATCAAGACAAAGTCCAATCTAGATCGTTGCTGAGGTAGGGTTGTGGTTAGAGTTGGTCAGTGTGGTTCAAGAGCTTGATGATTGCCGGGAAGAAGTTGGTCTTGAATCTGAAGCCACAGTTCTCAGGCTCTCCTGTGCGTTCTTCCCAATGGTAGCTGTGAAATGAGAGCACGGCCAGGTTGGTGAGCATCTTCGACGATACGAGCTGCCTTTTTGAGGCAGCGCTTCCTGTAAATCCCCATGATGGTGGGGAAGTCAATACACATGATGGACCCGTGCACAATCCACCACTTTCTGCAGCCTCCTTCATTTCTGGGTGTCCAAGTTATCGAAACAGAGCATGATGCAACCAGTCGGTATGCTCACTACTATAGACCTGTTCAACAGAGTATTCACTTACATAACAAATCTCAAGCTTCTGAGGAAGTAGATGCAGTGATGAGTTTTCTTTGTGATTGCATCATTGTACTGGGTCCAGTATGGATCTTCAGAAATATCATACATATAAATATCCAACACAGTTGACTCATCCCACTGCTGTCCCATCGTTGAAGACAGGTTCATGGATTCTCGTCATTCTCTTCCTAAAGTCAACAGTCAGCTCTTTGAATAGACACAAAATGCTGGAATAACTCAGCAGGACAGGCAGCATCTGTGGAGAGAAGGAATGAGTGACGTTTCAGATCGAGACCCTTCTACAGACCCGAAACAACATTTATTCCTTCTCTCCAGAGATGCTGCCTGTCCTGCTGAGTTGCTTCAGCATTTTGTGTCTATCTTCGGTTTAAACCAGCATCTGCAATTCCTTCCTGTGCAGTTAATCAGCTCGTTGGTCTTGCTAATGTTTTGCACCAAAGTTGTTGCACCACCATTCAATGTGATAATCCAACCTGTACTTTAACTCATTGTTTCTCCAATTAATGATTGGAGTTCTCCAATTATCCTCATCCTTATTCTCATTTGAGAATTCAAATGAGTTCTCCAATTTCTGCCAATGGGTAACGCAATGGCAGGTATAGGTTTTGTTCTTTTAAATGGTCCACATGGGGACCACCAGAGCTGCAGATGTACACATATATTTATTCAGAGCAAAGAGATGTTTGGCAGGAGACCTGCTGGGAGAATCACTTGGAAGAATTTCTCTGAACTCAAAGTACATTGAGGTTTAACCATATAACCATATAACAATTACAGCACGGAAACAGGTCATCTCGGCCTTACAAGTCCGTGCCGAACAATTATTTTCACCTAGTCCCATCTACCTGCACTCATACCATAACCCTCCATTCCTTTCCCATCCATATACCTATCCAATTTATTTTTAAATGATAAAATCGAACCTGCCTCCACCACTTCCACTGGAAGCTCATTCCACACAGCTACCACTCTCTGAGTAAAGAAGTTCCCCCTCATGTTACCCCTAAACTTCAGTCCCTTAATTATGAAGTCATGTCCTCTTGTGTGAATCTGCCCTCCTCTCAATGGGAAAAGCTTGTCCACGTGAACTCTGTCTATCCCTCTCATAATTTTAAAGACCTCTATCAAGTCCCCCCTTAACCTTCTGCGCTCCAGAGAATAAAGACCTAACTTATTCAACCTTTCTCTGTAACTTAGTTGCTGAAACCCAGGCAACATTCTAGTAAATCTCCTCTGTGCACTCTCTATTTTGTTAACATCCTACCTATAATCCTATAATTGGGCAACCAAAATTGTACACCATACTCCAGAATTGGTCTCACCAATGCCTTGTACAATTTTAACATTACATCCCCACTTCTATACTCAATGCTCTGATTTATAAAGGCTAGCATACCAAAAGCTTTCTTTACCACCCTATCTACATGAGATTCCACCTTCAGGGAACTATGCACAGTTATTCCTAGATCCCTCTGTTCAACTGCATTCCTCAATTCGCTACCATTTAACATGTACGTCCTATTTTGATTTGTCCTGCCAAGATGTAGCGCCTCACACTTATCAGCATTAAACTCCATCTGCCATCTTTCAGCCCATTCTTCCAAATGGCCTAAATCTCTCTGTAGACTTTGGAAATCTACTTCATTATCCACAACACCACCTATCTTAGTATCATCTGCATACTTATTAATCCAATTCACCACACCTTCATCCAGATCATTGATGTACATGACAAACAACAGTGGACCCAACACAGATCCCTGAGGCACCCCACTAGTCACCTGCCTCCAACCTGACAAACAGCCATCCACCATTACTCTCTGGCGTCTCCCATTCAGCCACTGTTGAATCCATCTTGCTACTCCTGCATTTATACCCAACAATTGAACCTTCTTAACCAACCTTCCACGAGGAACCTTGTCAAAGGCCTTACTAAAGTCCATATAGACAACATCCACTGCTTTACCCTCATCAATTTCCCTAGTAACCTCTTCAAAAAATTCAAGAAGATTAGTCAAACATGACCTTCCAGGCACAAATCCATGTTGGTTGTTCCTAATCAGACCCTGTTTATCCAGATGCTTATATATATTATCTCTAAGTATCTTTTCCATTAATTTGCCCACCACTGAAGTCAAACTAACAGTCTATAATTGCTAGGTTTACTCTTAGAAGCCTTTTTAAACAATGGAACAACATGCGCAGTATGCCAATCCTCGGGGACTATTCCCATTTCTAATGACATTTGAAATATTTCTGTCATAGCCCCGGCTATTTCTACACTAACTTCCCTCAATGTCCTAGGGAATATCCTGCCAGGACCTGGAGACTTATCCACTTTTATATTTTTCAAAAGTGTCAGTAATTCTTTTTCTTTGAATCTCATAGTATCCATAGCTACTCTACTTGTTTCCCTTACCTCACATAATTCAATATCCTTCTCCTTGGTGAATACCCAAGAAAATAAATTGTTCAATATCTCCCCCATCTCTTTTGGCTCTGCAGATAGCTGTCCACTCTGTCTCTCCAATGGACCAGTTTTATCCCTCGTTATCCTTTTGCTATTAATATAGCTGTAGAAACCCTTTGGATTTACTTTCACCTTACTTGCCAAAGCAACCTCATTTCTTCTTTTAGCTCTTCTAATTTCTTTCTTAAGATTCTTTTTACATTCTTTATACTCTTCCAGCACCTCATTCACTCCATGCTGCCTATAATTATTGTAAATCTCCCTCTTTTTCCGAACCAAGTGTCCAATTTCCCTTGAAAACCATGGCTCTTTCCAATTTTTACTTTTTCCTTTCAACCGAACAGGGACATAAGGATTCTGTACTCTTAAAATTTCCATTTTAAATGTCCTCCATTTCTCTTCTACATCCTTCCCAAAAAACAAAATGTCCCAATTCACTCCTTTTAAATCCTTTCGCATCTCATCGAAGTTAGCCTTTCTCCAATCAAAAATCTCAACCCTAGGTCCAGTTCTGACCCTCTCCATAATTATATTGAAAGTAATGGTATTGTGATCACTGGGCCTGTAGTTTTCCCCAACGCATACCTCCGCCACCTGACCTGTCTCATTTCCTAACAGGAGGTCCAGCACTGCCCCTTCTCTAGCAGGTACCTCTATGTATTGCTGCAAAAAACTATCCTGCACACATTTTACAAACTCCAAACCATCCAGCCCATTTACAGAATGTGTTTCCCAGTCTATGTGTGGAAAATTGAAATCTCCCACAATCGCTACCTTGTGCTTACTACTAATATCGGCTATCTCCTTACATATTTGCTCTTCCAATTCTCGTTCCCCATTTGGCGGTCTATAATACACCCCTATAAGTGTTGCTACCCCTTTCCCACTTCTCATTTCCACCCAAAAAGCCTCCCTAGATGAGCCCTCCAATCTATCCTGCCAAAGCACTGCTGTAATATCTTCCCTGACTAGCAATGCAACACCTCCACCTCTTGCCCCTCCAATTCTATCACAACTGAAGCAACAAAATCCTGGAATATTTAGTTTCCAATCACTATTGCCCTCCTCTTTTTTCCCTACCTTTCTGAGCAACAGGGCCGGTCTCTGTGCCGGAGGCCCGGCCGCTGTCGCTACCCCCGGGCAGGCTGTCCTCCCCAACAGTACTCAAACAGTACTTATTGCCAAGGTGTACAGCCACCGGGGTACTCACTCGTCCCTGCCTCTGCCCCTTGCCCCTCCTAACCGTGACCCGCATGTCTGCCTCCTGTGGTTTTGGAGTGACCACCTCCCTATAACTCCTCTCTATGACCTCCTCACTCTCCCTGATCAGACGAAGGTCATCGAGCTGCTGCTCCAGGTTCCTAATACGGTCCCTTAGGAGCCCCATCTCGACGCACCTGGCGCAGATGCGGACGTCTGGAAGGCAATCAGACTCCTTGATCCCCCACATCTGACATCAAGAACAGCAAACTGCCCTGGCCCTCATAGTCCCCCTTTACCCTGGACACAATACAAAACAAACTGCCGGGATCTGACTCCCAATCAGCTGCTCCCTCTTGTCAGCTTCCACCACTCAGCGGCTTCCTCAAGCCCACTTGTTTTGAAGTGCGAATGGAACTTGGAACGTTGCAGATTTGGGTTCCGCTCCTCCCTCCGTGACCTCTCCAATGGCTCTGGGGCCTCTGTCTACTGTCTACTGTCTCTGTTTACAGAAACAAGAGACTACGAATGCTGAAATCTTGAGCAAAAAAACAAACTGCTGGAAGTACTCATGCCAGCATCTGTGGAGGGAAATGGATAGATGCCGTTTTGGATGGGGGCCTCTTTTAATTGAGGTGTTATGCTCTTTAAGCACAATGATAATAGCAGGTGATTAAACATAGTTTCAATTGCAAAAAGCAATACCAGCAGTTATTTTGAGAGGACAAAAATATAAAAACAGGGATGGATTGCTGAGGTTTAATAAGGCACTGGTCACACCGCATTTGGAGTATTGTGAGCAGTTTTGAGTCCATATCTGAGGAAGGATGTGCTGCTGCTGGTGTTGGTGAGGGTCCAGAGGGGGGTTTACGAGAATGATCCCAGGAATGATTTGGTTAACACATGATGAACATTTGATAGCTCTGGATATGTACTCGCTAGAGTTTAGAAGGATGAGGGAGGACCTATTTAATAGTGAAAGGCCTGGATAGAGTGGATGTGGAGCAGAGTCTAGGATCAGAGGCCATAGCTTCAGAATAAAAGGATGTACCTTTATAAAGGAGATAAGGAGGAATTTATTTAGTCAGAGGGTAGTGAATCTGTGGAATTCATTGCCACAAAAGGCTATAGAGGCCAAAGCAATGGATATTTTTAAGGCGGAGATTGACAGATGAGTACGGGTGTCAGGGGTTATGGGGAGAAGGTAGGAGAATGGGGTTGAGATGGAAAGATAGATCAGCCATGATTAAATAGTAGAGTAGACGATAGGCCGAATGGCCTAATTTTGCACGCATAACTTATGAATGGTTAAAATGACTTACTTTATTTTAATAATTTTGCAAATAGGCGTGGTTTTGTACAATTATATATTTATAATGGGAGTACATCTCAACTGATGAAACCCTTCCTGAATATTCAAATACCTTTGTTGGGAATCCAAAACACCTTATTTTACCACTGTGCTGGTGGATGGCTTTCTTTGCAGACAATAGTGTTTATTCATGAAACTGTCCTCATCCTAGATTGAAGCCTGGTTCTTGTTTGTATAACTGGCTGCTACCCCCATAACTCTTGATTAAAACTGACATTCGATCCCTGAAAGAAGGATTGAAAACAAGAACTTTGAATTGCAAGGCACTTGCTGCATTCAAACTGCCTGTGGTGCTTCCTGAGTTGCAACTGAACGGTGGTTCAAAGTGCCTCATTGACTGGGCTGTGAAAGGTGCTATATAAACAGAAACCACTTTTGATGGTAATGTTCTTTAGTTAAGTCAAGTTGTGATTATTGTCATATGCACAAGTTAAATGAAGTGGAGGTACAATAGAAAAAATATTGCTTGCAGCTGCATCATGGGCATAGAGACTCAAACACACAAAAACAAATTATTTATGAATTACATGCAAAATTTCGAAAAGAAATAAGACTGCACAAAAAATAAGACATTAGTGCAAAAATGTCCTGATCTTGGGCGCTTTCAGAGTGAAGTTTGCACATTCTCCCTGTCAACATACAGGTTTCCCCAGGTGTTCCAATTTAGTTTAGTTTAGTTTAGAGATGCAGCACGGAAACAGGCCCTTCAGCCCACCAAGTCCGGGCCGACCAGCAGTCCACGCACACTAACACTATCCTACACACTAGGACCAATTTATAATTTTACCAAGCCAATTGGCATACAAACCTGTGCGTCTTTGGACTGTGGGAGGAAACCAAGGCTAACAGAGAAAATCCACGCAGGTCACGGGGAGAGCGTGCAAACTCTGTACAGACAGCATCCGTAATCATGATCAAACCCGGGTCTCTGGAGCTGTAAAGGGGCTGGCCCCACTGAACGAGCTAATTCAAGAGTTCTCCCGAGTTTCCCCTGATTCGAACTTGGAGAATTACGGTAATGGCCGCTCGTAGGTACTCGGGGCTCTCGTGGACGTTTTTCAACATGTTGAAAAATCTTCACGAGACTTCAGGTGCGTTACCGCGTTTCCCGAGTACCTGCCGTTAGCGTTACGAGCCGCTAAGAGACGTCCCGAGCTCCAACGTACCCGCTATGTACATTCTACGTGCTTACCACGAGTTTGATTTTATTTTAAACTCGGGAGAGCTCTTGAATTTGCTCGTACAGTGGGACAGCCCCTTAAGCCTCTACCACTATGCCACTGTACTGCCCGATTTCTTCACACATCCCAAAGATTTGTGGGATTGTAGGTTAATTGGCCTCTGCAAATTGCCCCGTGTGTGTAGGGAGTGGATGGGAAAGTGGCCTAACATAGAACGAGTGTGAAGAGGTGATCGATGGTGGACATGGACTCGGGGGCAGAAGGGCCTGTTTCCATGCTGCTATTCTAAACTAAACAAGAAAGCTAATCCACGGTATTTCAAAAAATGAACCATCGTATTCCGTTCCCAGGGTTGGATTCGGGTTGCACGGATTGGTAATTCCTGTATACATTGACTACACAGCTGGAAGGCAACATGGTTCGGCATAGCTTGATGCGTGGGAGTGGACACGGAGAATACAGAGGCCATTCCCCGGTTGCCTAGAGCAGTGTGAGAACACCTTTCCATCCACCAAATGGGAATAGAAAATGTCAATATCAAAGGGAATCAAGGGATATGGGGGAAAAGCCAGAATGGGGTACTGATTTTGGATGATCAGCCATGATCATATTGAATGGCGGTGCTGGCTCGAAGGGCCGAATGACCTACTCCAGCACGTAATTTCTATGTTTCTAACTCTGCAACTTCAGGTAACTTGATTTCTCTCTGCCAGTATCAGTCGTCTATCTGTGGTTGGCTCTAGAGAGGCAAGAGATAGCAGATGCTTGGAATTTTGAATTAAAAACAAATTGCTGGAGGAATTCAATGGGTCAGGCAGAATCAGTGGAGGGAAATGGACAGAGGGTGTTTCGGGTCATTTGGGCCTGAGCATTAACTTGGGAAATGTGGACGTTCCAGAAAGCTGGTACAGAGAGATGAGGGGAAGCAGGAGGGCAAGGAGTGGCAAGGGATAGTTGGATTGGGGATTGATTGGCAGATTAATCAAGTGGGGAGAGGAGGGTGTGGATTGTAATTTAAAGCACATGGTATTGGGGGGTTCAGTATTGATGTGGATAGAGAACTGGCTGGCAGACAGGAAGCAAAGAGTAGGAGTAAACGGGTCCTTTTCAGAATGGCAGGCAGTGACTAGTGGGGTACCGCAAGGCTCAGTGTTGTGTCCCCAGCTATTTACAATATATATTAATGATCTGTATGAGGGAATTGAATGCAACATCTCCAAGTTTGCGGATGACATGAAGCTGGGGGGCAGTGTTCGCTGTGAGGAGGATGCTAGGAGGCTGCAAGATGACTTGGATAGGTTGGTTGAGTGGGCAAAGGCATGGCAGATGCAGTATAATGTGGATAAATGTGAGAAAGTAGACTATTATCTGAATGGTGGCCGATTAGGAAAAGGGGAGATGCAATGAGACCTGGGTGTCATGGTACACCAGTCATTGAAAGTAGGAATGCAGGTGCAGCAGGCAGTGAAGAAAGCAAATGGTATGTTAGCATTCATAGCAAAAGGATTTGAGTATAAGAGCAGGGAGGTTCTATTGCAGTTGTACAGGGTCTTGGTGAGACCACACCTGGAGTATTGCGTACAGTTTTGGTCCCCTAATCTGAGGAAAGACATTCTTGCCATAGAGTACAGAGAAGGTTCACCAGACTGATTCCTGGGATGGCAGGACTTTCATATGAGGAAAGACTGGATAGACTCGGCTTGTACACGTTGGAATTCAGAAGACTGAGGGGGGATCTTATAGAAACTTACAAAATTCTTAAGGGGTTGGACAGGCTAGATGCAGGAAGATTATTCCTGATGTTGGGGAAGTCCAGAACTAGGGGTCACAGTTTAAGGATAAGAGGGAAGACTTTTAGGACCGAGATGAGGAAATCATTTTTCACACAGAGAGTGGTGAATCTCTGGAATTCTCTGCCACAGAAGGTAGTTGAGGCCAGTTCATTGGCTATATTTAAGAGGAAGTTAGATGTGGCCCTTGTGGCTAAAGGGATCAGGTGGTATGGAGAGAAGGCAGGGATGGGATACTGAGTTGGATGATCAGCCATGATCATATCAAATGGCGGTGCAGGCTCGAAGGGCCGAATGGCCTACTCCTGCACCTATTTTCTATGTTTCTATGGTTCTATGTAAACAAGGCTGGAGGTGATAAATGGAGAAGGCAAAGTGGTGCAGATGGTAGAATCTGATAATGAAGAAAAATGGGGAGTGAAATGTCGAGCCAAAGGGAAGGATGGTGGGTAGAAAGGAACAGGGTGGGTTCAGGGAGTAGTAAAATGTGGGAGAGGTGCAAGGTAAGTGGATAGAGTTTAGTTTAGTTTAGTTTATTATCATGTGTTCAGAGCGAGGTAGGAACTAGGTGACGGGCCGAGTAAGTGAAAAGAAAGGTGTGCAGTTTGGGGGGGGACTGGATAGGTGGATGACGGTTGGCTCAGCTTGTTTTGGGCGTGGAGGACAATGTGTTTAGAAGGTCTGGCTTTCCTTTTGATGAGGGCACGGGGGAACTGCCATGGGGGCGGGGGGGAAGAACAAAGGAGGACTCAGTGTGGGGGATGGGGGGAGATCAAAGGAGGAGCCTGTGGGGGTACTTTGTACCTCTGTCGGCGCTGTTTATATGGTGACTATTTGCATACCTTGGATACGCAAGCAAAGAATTTCACTGTGCCTTGTCACATGTGACAATAAAATGTTCTATTCCATTCCCCCAGATTCTTTTGCCTCTAATCTCTTGTCTATGTTCTCTCTCTCTAACTGCTCCGATTAGCTCACTGGCCAGTTGACCTTGTTTACAGCTTATACCAGCAGCCACCCGGGCTTTACCCTCTCAGTGTCACCCCCACCCTCACCTTCCCTTGCAGTTTAACGAGGCTTCTTTAGTCCCCATCCCAATTCTGAGGAAGTCTTCAACCTTCGAGCGCAGGAAGGATTTCCAAGGACGTTGCCAGGTGTTGAGGGTCTGAGCTTTCGGGAAAGTTTGGACAGGCTAGGACTTTATTCCTTGGAGTGCAGGAGGATGAGGGGTGATCTTGTGGAGGTGTAGAATGTCATGAGGGGAATACATAGGGTGAATGCACAGTGCAGGGGACTTACGAACTAGTGGGTATAGGTTTAAGGTGAGAGGGGAAAGAGTTAATAAGAACTTGAATTAGCCCACAAGTCATCACAGTCTTGTTGATTGACAAGAGGGCCGAACAGCCTCCTTATAGAATATCGTAGAAACATATAAAATTCTTAAGGAATTGGACAGACTAGATGCAGGAAAAATGGTCCTGATGTAGGGGGAGTCCAGAAACAGGGGTCACAGTTTAAGAACAAAGGATAGGCCATTTAGGACTGAGATGAGGAAAAACTTTTACGCCCAGAGAGTTGTAAATCTGTGGAATTCTCTGCCACAGAAGGCAGTGGAGGCAAATTCACTGGATGTTTTCAAGAGAGAATTAGATATATCTTGTAGGGCTAACGGAATCAAGGGATATGGGGAGAAAGCAGGAACGGGGCACTGATTTTGGATGATCAGCCATGATCAAATTGAATGGCATTGCTGGCTCGAAGGGCTGAATGGCCTACTCCTGCACCTATTTTCTATGTTTCTATGTTTCCTGTTCCCCCATCGAGTTAAGTAATTATTGTTGGGTTTCAATGTTAAAGATATTGAATATATTGATTCTCCTGCTTCCAGCGTGTCGGGAGTCAACTTTACTCTACACCCTGTTGTGTCTTGCCCTCCCTTGCTATCTGCTGAAACCTGATGGTGAGGCCAGAATGATCTGTCACCTGCTGTGGTCACGCGAGGATCTACAAAGACCACTCTCTGCTTGGAGGTCAAAACAATGTTGGCTTAGTTCCCACTCCATGGATTTGAGCATCTAATTTTAAGACGCCACTGTCCATGTGCTATTGTATTGTATATCTTTATTGTCATTTCCTGAGTATTCGCATACCCAGAGGAAACAAAAAACGTTGCTCAACCAGTGTCCATTCAGTGTGCATGAAAAACAGTGAGAGGGCTGCACTGCATCATATTTCGGGTGAGATATTGAACCGAGCTTGTACGTCCTTTTACAGGATGGGGTAAATTAGCCCACAATGGGGTAGATCTCTGGTATCCAAGGCAAATTATACTGAATTCACTCACTACAAAGCTGGCATTTGGTAATTGCCTTGATGCTGTTTGCAGGGAGTTGCCATATAATAATAATAATAATAAAATTTATTTTCGGGCGCCTTTCAAAGTCTCAAGGACACCTTACAGAAATTAACAGAATAGAAAAAACATATAGTCGGAGTAAAATAAAGAATAAGGACATCACCAATACACAAATTAAAGACAGAAATCGCTCCAAAGACAAAAAATCAAAAAACACAATGTGAAGAGAGAGCAGCGGCAGCTAAACTGCGCCAGCGTCCACTCTCCCTTCCGACAGCCGTCTTGGATACAAACTAACATACTAACTTACACACAAAAAAATTATCCCCCCACAATGGATACCACTGTGGGGGAAGGCACAATGTCCAGTCCCCATCCCCAGTTCACTCAAAGTCAGGCCTATTGAGGCCACCACAATATGCGGACTACCCTGCTATTTTTCCAAGTGTTTTGGAACATCCTATGGATTGAAGGATGCTATTCACAGGCACTTTACTTTTTCCCAGCCCCGTACATGTGATGTTAATGGAGAGCATTAACTCGGGAAATGCAGACATTGAGCACAGATGATGCCCGCGCGCACACTCACTGTCTAGTGGGTTCAGAAACATAGAAACATAGAAAATAGGTGCAGTAAGAGGCCATTCGGCCCTTCGAGCCTGCACCACCATTCATTGTGATTATGGCTGATCGTCCCCTGTAATCAATAACCCGTGCCTGCCTTCTCCCCATATCCCTTGATTCCACTAGCCCCTAGAGCTCTATCTAACATAGAAGTGGAGTGCTGGTGGATTTCTCCTCCCGCCCTTTCTCAGGCACGTGTGGGAAGGTTTCCTCATCCTCTCCAGCTAAGACCAGTGCATGGGTACAAACCACATCCATCAGTTACACTATCTCCTGGGTCACCCAGAGGCAGGAGAGAACCCGGCAGATCTTCCTCTCTTCTCAGGAAATTCGTCGGCACAGCGAATGTCTTGCTTCCATACTGCATCTGCAAGTTGAGGTGGCCGTGCTTCTGCAGAGGAGCTGGTGTTATGCCCTTGTCCCACTTAGGAACCCTGAACGGAAACCTCTGGAGACTTTGTGCCCCACCCAAGGTTTCTGTGCGGTTCCCGGAGGTTTTTGTCAGTCTCCCTACCTGCTTCCACTACCTGCAACCTCCGGCAACCACCTGCAACCTCCGGGAACCGCACGGAAACCTTGGGTGGGGCGCAAAGTCTCCAGAGGTTTCCGTTCAGGTTTCCTAAGTGGGACAGGGGCTTTAGTCATTCATTTACCTGTTTATCCCGGAGGTGAGTGTTGCAACCTTGTAACAAGATCGACTGAGAGACATATGGAGGTGATAATGGAGCTCGCTTGATACCGTTCAACAGTGAGACTAGGTTTGTTGTGAAGCTGATGCCTGAGGTCACAGCGAAGGTGTCATCCTCCAGCAGACATGCGAGAGATACAAATATCACAGCACAGCCAAACCAGAGAAGCTTGCGCCACAGTTATTTTTGATTGATGGAGTCAAAGATTTTTGTGAGGTCAAAGAAAGCAACGTATAATGGTTCGTACTGTTCGCTCCATTTTTCTTGGAGTTGTCACAGAAGAAGACATTGCCCGCTGTGTTCCCACATGGACAGAATCCACACTGTGGTTCAGGGAGAGCGTTCCAGCCACTGAGAGGAAGCAGTTAAAGAGGCGCTGGATAATATCTCTCAGTTGCCAGCCTGATCTGTTCTGGCCTTCTCCTACCTCCAGTTCCCTGCCCTCGACTTTCTGACTGAAGAAAGGTTCAGACCCAAAACGTCACCCCATCCATTTTCTCCAAAGACGCTGCCTGACCCGCTGAGTTACTCCAGCACTTTGTGTCTATCTTCAGAATAAAGCAGCATCTGCAGTTCCTTTCTACACATGACTCTCCCTGTGACAGGCAGCAGGAAGGACGTTCATTGGATACCACAGTCGGACTTCAAGAGGGCCAAGAGTGTTTAATTATCACATCACTGGGGCAGGAACAATTTAACTTACTTGTTGCAGATTTGCAGGCACATTAAATGCAACAACACCACCGTTCATTAGTTTGAGGCTGGATCCTATCAAAGACATGCAGAATGAGATGGTGTTTTAGGGTCGAGACCCTTCTTCAGACCTTTCTTTCGAGTCTGAAGAAGAGTCTCGACCCAAAACATCACCCATTCCTTTGCTCCAGAGATGCTGCCTGTCCCACTGAGTTACTCCAGTATTTTGTGTCTACCTTCGGTTTAAACCAGCATCTGCAGTTCCTTCCTACACGAGATGGTGCTTAAACCGTCCACAGTCCTTGTGTCCAGGCTGCCTGCCTCCCCTCTGGAGAATGTAGCACAGTCACAGTCTCTCAGCCCTCTCCTGTAACACAGAGCCCGGGTGTCGGAGCGAGTGGCTGGAAATTAGAGTTTCTTCCTGCAATGACGCAACGGACGGTGGCAGAACAAAGAAACATTTCTTCCGAGTCAAGGCCACGAGCTGGGAGAAATAAGTCCTGCATTTGGAGATGGTGAGCTGCCAGTAGACATACTTCATTCCAACAAGTCCCACAAATATTCTCCTCTCTACAGCTCTCTTGTGCAGTGTTCAACTCGTAACCCCACAGCTGACTCCCTGCTTTATAAGCTTGCAGCATTCCAACCCTGCGCTGGTCAGGCCCAGTTGCAGAGGTGGGGAGGGGGGGGGGCTCTCTAACCCTCTTCGTAAGCACCCACTTGTGTCCCTTTACCCACAGAGGTGCTGACACACAGAGGCCACTGAATCGATGGACCGCCGTTCAACAGGAACAGGTTGTATGGTGGATACGTTATCAGATGCTTGAGCTCAAGGCATGGGTTAAGACCCCACTATAGCAGCTGGAGAATTCAAAGCTAGGAGGTTAAATAAAGCAGCAATATCCATGGAACTAGAGACACGAGAGAGTGCAGATGCTGCCTGACCCACTAAATTCCTCCAGGAATTTTATGGAATTATTGGAATGTCATTACGAATTAATTTGCTTGACCCATGAATACACAGGAACATAAGGAAATAGGACAAGGCCACTCTGCCCCTCAAGCCTGGTCTATTGTTCAATATGATCACGGCTAGTCTACCCCCAGGCTTCACCTCCTCCCATATCCCTTAAATCCATGATCTATCAGAAATATTTCCCATGATCCAGCCTCCACCTCCCTTTCTGAGCCAGAGGATTCCAAAGATTCACCACACTTTTGGGAAGGCATTCTGATCTGATGTTCTGATCCAGCTGAAGATTCCACCTCTGAAACTTCTTCCCGCCCCACAACTTTGTGTGATCTCTTCTCTCTTCCACTCCAAGTCTCTGCTCAGCCCCAGTTGTAGACTCTTGTTCACCCAGACTTCCTTCAACCACTTTCATGGCTTCGGTTCTGAAACCCCAAACTCTGTAGCTCCCTCCCCACATTCTGCTCCCCACATGAGGAAAGACATTCTTGCCATAGAGGGAGCACAGAGAAGGTTCACCAGACTGATTCTTGGGATGTCAGGACTTTCATATGAAGAAAGACTGGATAGACTCGGCTTGTACTCGCTAGAATTTAGAAGATTGAGAGGGGACCTTCTAGAAACTTACAACATTCTTAAGGGGTTGGACAGGCTAGATGCAGGAAGATTGTTCCCGATGTTGGGGAAGTCCAGGACAAGGGGTCACAGTTTAAGGATAAGAGGGAAGTCTTTTAAGACCGAGATGAGAAAAACATTTTCACACAGAGAGTGGTGAATCTGTGGAATTCTCTGCCACAGAAGGTAGTTGAGGTTAGTTCATTGGCTATATTTAAGAGGGAGTTAGATGTGGCCCTTGTGGCTAAAGGGATCAGGGGGTATGGAGAGAAGGCAGGTACAGGATACTGAGTTGGATGATCAGCCATGATCGTATTGAATGGCTCGAAAGGCCGAATGGCCGAATGGCCTACTCCTGCACCTATTTTCTATGTTTCTATGCTCTTTGTCTGTCCATCAACATGTTTCCCCCAACCCTCAGGCCTCCGCCCAGACCCCTGCCCACCATGAACCTTGATAACTTACCACAGGGAAGTACAGAGGAGATTTACTAGAATGTTGCCTGGGTTTCAACAACTAAGTTACAGAGATAGGTTGAATAAGTTAGGTCTTTATTCTCTGGAGCGCAGAAGGTTAAGGGGGGACTTGATAGAGGTCTTTAAAATTATGAGAGGGATAGACAGAGTTGATGTGGACAAGTTTTTCCCTTTGAGAATAGGGAAGATTCAAACAAGAGGACATGACTTCAGAATTAAGGGACAGAAGTTTAGGGGTAATATGAGGGGAACTTCTTTACTCAGAGGGTGGTAGCGGTGTGGAATGAGCTTCCAGTGGAAGTGGTGGAGGCAGGTTCGTTGGTATCATTTAAAAATAAATTGGATAGGCATATGGATGAGAAGGGAATGGAGGGTTATGGTACGAGTGCAGGCAGGTGGGACTAAGGGGGGAAAAAAATTTTGTTCGGCACGGACTTGTAGGGCCGAGATGGCCTGTTTCCGTGCTGTAATTGTTATATGGTTATATGGTTATATGGTTTATGAGCTAATAGGCCTTAGGCAAATAGGAGGAGGCATGGGGATGCTGAGACTCCCCACAGAGTTAGCATAGCTCAAATGGGCTGAGTGTCAATACAAGGTCTCCTGCCACATTGCAAGAAATAATAAGAAATTCCTAACAATTCCAGGAGAATGGCATCACAAATGCACAGGGTGGTGAAGAAGACATTTGGCACGGTGGCCTTCATCAGTATGGGCACCGAGTATAGACGTTGGGATGCCAGTGTACAAAGTGTTGATGAGACTACCCTTGAAGTGTTGTATTCAGCTTGGGCCCCCCTGCGATAGAACAAATGCCATTAAGCCGGAAAGAGTGTGGAGAAGATTTAGTATGATGTTGCAGGCTACCTGGGCCTGAATTATAGGGTGACCTTTGGCAGGCAAGAGGTTCATTCCATGGAATGTAGGAAGCCAAGAGATAGTCTTAGAGAGGTGTATAAAATCATGAGTGGCATAGGTAGGATGAATGCACACACTGGCGGACTGGCCAGGGTGTCAGCTTGCCCGATGGCAAGTAGGCCCCTGATGAAATGGGCCCCCTATATCAAGTGGGCCCCTGATGAAGTGGGCCCCCTTTGTCTCCTGGCAACCAATATTTTTAGACCCAGTCCGCCACTGAGTGCACATAATTATTTTCCTAGCATTGGGCTATCAAGAACTAGAGGCCGTAAAAAGGCTTTGTAAGGTGGAAGGAGAAAGAATTAACAGGAACCTGAGTGGTGACTTTCTCATGCAGAGGGTGGTGGGTATATGGGATGATATGTTAAAGGTGGTGGTTGAGGTAGGAATAATAACACTGAGAAGATATTTGGACAGGTACATGGATAAGAAAGGTTTAGAGGGATATGGGCCAGATGAGGGCAAATGGGACCAGTTAAGATGGAGACCCTGGTCTGCAAGGACGAGTTGGGCTGAATGGCCTGCTTCCGTTCAGTAAACTCCATGACTCTATTTTGTTCAGATCTCCTGCACGTGTCTCAATCCTGAACACATTCCATCCTGAGACCTGTGGATAGATACTAAGCGCTGGCGTAGCTCAGCAGGTCAGGCAGCATCTCTGGAGAAAAAGGATCGGTGACGTTTTGAGTCGGGTCCCTTTTTCAGACTGTGGGGATGTGTTTGGGTCTCAACCCGAAACATCACCTATTCCTTTTTTCTGGAGATGCTGCCTGACTCGCTGAGTTACTCCAGCATTCTGAATCTGTGTCTGTCTTGGGTATAAACATGCATCAGCAGTTCCTTCATACACTCATTACTACATTATAGTTGCTCCATAGTCGTACAATTGTACAATTGTTGCTGTTGGTCTGACTAAGGAATTTTAAACCTGGACTGGGGAATATTGGAAAGGGTTTTTATTTTGATCTCAATCCAGATCTGAATGAATGGCATGCAGTTTACAGATGAAACACTCCTTGCCTTTGCAGCAACCCCAACCAGTCCATGCCCAAAAATCCAGTCCATGCTTTCAGATTACCGCAGGACAGCCACTTTCCTCTGAAGACTTGACCTGATCTTATTTTATTCTTTATTCTTTATCCACCGGTTTGCCTCTCTCACCTCACATGAAAGTTCAAGGGGTCTTCCCTGAGAATGGATGACCGGTTACCTATAAAGGCTGTAATGGCTCCAGTGTGTGACCGGCAGAACAGCTTTGCCTGAATCCTGAATCACCCAATGTGAGTTGTGCTTCTGTTCACCCAACAACCCCCTCCCCCCCACCACCCACCCCCCCCCCCCCCCTCCACCCCCCCCCCCCCCCCCCCCCCCCCTCATCCCCAGCAAGATGTAAGGGAACCGTACAGACTCCAGCCTGAATGAGTGGATTCAACACTGCCAGGCATGCTGCCTAAGTGTTGGTTTAAACTTGATGGTGTTCTGGTCTGACCTCATCCATGAATCATTGCACAGCTGCTGCCAACTCAGGTTTAGCACCGTGCCTGTGTGAGGGCGGGGAGTTTATATTCAACCAGCTGATTCGCCAGGGTTTAATTTGTTCCTTGCAAATGGAATATAAACGTTGCTGAACTTTCCTACCCTTTGTAGCTTCTCCTTTCCCTGGAGGTGTGTTTCTTGATTGCTCAGAGTCTGGTGTGTGGCTGGGAAGGCCAGCGTTTATTGCCCAACCCTAATTGCCCCTTGGAGAAGGTGGCAAGGAGGTGCCTTTGGCTGGGATACAGCTCTGTGGCTCGCTAACCTTCCCAGGGGCAATTGGAAAGCCACCCACGTTAATAGGTTTGGAGGCACAAATAGACAGGGCTGGGGCAGAGCAGCAGAATGGGTTCACTGAAGGAGCTGAGTGCATTGTTACAAAACCCTGGTACTTTCATGGCTGTGTTACAGAGATTTGCTTTGCTTTTGTGATCCAGATGTTTTAATTTACTGAATTCCTCAGCTGCCATGGTGGGATTTGACTTCTTCCTTGGATTATGTACCCTCATTATGATGCCATTAGTAGCAGCAAACATACAGCACAGAATAGGCCAATATATTTCCCTGCCCCTTCCCAGTGCTTCTGCCCCTCATCCCCTCACCCCTCTCCACTGCCCCATTACATATCTCTCTCTCGCGCTCGCTTAGGATTAACATCTGAGTGTTGGAATCAATGTTACAATTTTCCTCCACAGTTTCTTAAAGGCCTTCTTGTAAATGAAGATCTGATCTGCGCACAGTGCTCTAACTCTAATCCAATCAGTGTAAAAATAATGAGCTTGATGGGGCAGAAACAGAGACAGGACTCCTATATATCGGCGAGATCAAGCGCAGGCTCGGCGATCGTTTCACCGAACGCCCCCTCTCAGTCCGCCTAAACCTACATAGTCTCCCGGTTGTTAAACACTTTAGCTCCCCCTTCCATTCCCATTCCCATTCTGATCTTTCTGTCCTGGGCCTCCTCCACTGTCAAGAGTGAGGCCCAATGCAAATTGGAGGAACAGCATCTCATATTTCGCTTGGGCAGCTTACAACCCAGCAGTATGACCCAAGTAACCCTCCCCATCCTGGTTCTCCGACCAGTCTGACTGTCTTCCTGATTAATTTCTCTTATTATGCTTTGTTGTCGCCCTCTCCTAGCAAACAATAATCTATTCTACATTTTCCTTGGTCTGCATCCCCTTTGATATCTCGTTTTCACACCTTATCCTTCCATATCTATGTGTCTCCCTCCCCACTGATTCTCAGTCTGAAGAAGGGTCACATCCCGAAATGTCACCCTTGTACCTGGTACGTTCCGAAGAGTCCAACAGGGACTATACGGGAAGTTGGACAATTTTATACTTTATCAAGCCAATTAATGAGGCCAAGTAACCTACAAACCTGTACGCCTCTGGAGTGTGGGAGGAAACTAAAGATCTTGGAGAAAACCCACGCTGGTCACGGGGAGAACGTACAAATTCCGTGCAGGCAGCACCTGTAATCAAGATCGAACCCGGGTCTTCGGTGCTGCATTTTGCTGTAAGGCAGCAACTCTACCACTGCGCCACAGTGACACCCATTACTTCTCTCCAGAGATGCTGCCTGTCCCGCTGAGTTACTCCAGCATCCCGTGTCTATCTTGGGTTCAAACTGTCCTGTATTTACCATAGTGATGAGGATAAAGGCGAGTCAAGAGACTGCAGATGCCAGAATCTGCAGCAACGAACTGCTGGAGGAACTCAGTCAGTTGAACAATATCTGTGGAGACCAAGGAATTGTTAATACAGTGTGTAGAAACAAGGAATTGCAGATGCTGGCTTACAAACCAAAAAGACACAAAGTGCTGGAGTAACTCAACAGCTGATGTTTCTGGTCTGGACCTTTCTTCAGGCTGATCGTAGTGGAGGGGGAGGCTGGAATGAAGGATGGACGGGATAAAGCATGGCAGATAACAGGTGAACACAGGCAAGCGGAATTTTGGATGGATAGTTGGACCAAGGCCTGAAGATGATAAAAATAGAAAGAGTAAACGAGAGTAAACGAGAACATACCGTTTGAGGTTTGATCTTTATTTTATGAGAAGTTGAAGTGAGGGACCACGTGAAGAGCCCTTCAGCACCTCCTGCGCGTTCTTATCTTTTCAGAGCTTAACTGTAAGCTGTGAACCCACTGGACCACTTGCATGAACACTTGCAACTACAGTCCAAAAGAGGGTATGTAGATTCCATTGCTAGAGACCATGTCTATCCCGCTTTCTTTCAGTCCTGACATCCCCACGAACCTTCTTGCCAAACAGCTCTTTTCAGATTGGAGACCAAAACTGCGACATTGGTGTGGTCTCACCAAGACCTGCCTGCCAGCATCCCTTCCTATACTGATCCTCTTGCAATGAGGGACAGGAAGAGCCCTTCAGCCCGCCGCGCGTCTACAGCCTGTTTGGAGCTTGCATGAACTTAAACTACAGAAAGAGGGTATGTAGTTCCATTGCAGACCATGTCTGACTGCATCTTCAGCCCCACGCTTGCCAGACAGCTCTTTTCAGGAGCTCGGAAGCGACATTGCTGTGCAAGACATGCCTGCCAGCATTTCTGATCCCAATGGGACAGACTGCTTCCTCGGCCTACAGCCTCTTTGGAGCCTTGCTGGAGCCTTAGCGGAGCTCACTGATCAGGCCTCGCCTGCCACTACTCCGAGCCTGCCTCGCCAGGCTGCTCCTGCAGGACTTCTGCCTTTTTTGGAGCCTTTGCTGGAGCTGACCGTGCAGATCGCGCTGCCAGCTTCTCCCAGCCTGTGTCGACAGGCTGCTCCTTTGGCCAGCTGCTTCTTCGGAGCCTCAGCGGGACTCACTGGACAGGTCATGCCTGCCATTACGGCAAGGCTGGTTCAACAAGCTGTTCTTGCGAGGCCAGCTAGTGACTCCCGACTGCTCCTTTCCGGAGCTTCAATGGCACTTCCTGCCCCTTGTTATGCAGGGGTGAAAACCCACCCGAATACTGGAGCTTTACCCACATAGGGTGGTACTCCACCCACGCAGCCGCCTTAAATTCCCCCTGCAAGTCTTCAACTTGCTACATAACTACAACTTGCCTCTCTGAAAAGATACTATGCAGCCTGCACGTTACGGACCCTGTAAAAATGAGCCAATTTGGGAATTATCTCTTGCCTTATAGCATTTTTGCGAAGGCAATAGCCCCAACTGTGTGTTACATAGAAGTGTTAATGCAGCTTTCTGCACTTCCAAGAGTTGAGTTTGCAAAAGGCCGTAATGACTCCAGTGAGCAGTTTTTGGCAAAGTTGATGGCAAAGTCAGTTTCAGTTTAGTTTATTGTCACGTATACCGAGGTACAGTGAAAACCTTTTTGTTGCATGCTAACGTCAGCAGAAAGGCAATACATGATTACAATCAATCCATTTGCAGTGTACAGACACATGATAAGGGATCTTAGTTAAAGTAAGAAATGTTGCTGTAGGAATAGAGATTTAAAAGTGTGGAGCGATTGTAATGTGAGTTATAGATCTGCCTCAGTGGCTAGCACGCAAATAGTCACTTGTGTTGGGCGCCATCTTCCATACATAAATTGGGAAAGAATAGGTCACAGGGAAATGTGGAGAATGGGACTGATAGAATTGCTCAGAGAGCTGGCATCGAGTTGATGGGCTGAACAGCAACATTCTGTATTATAAGAAAACATGAGAAATTTATATGAAATAAAATATCTTATGGAAATCTTGTACATGGTGCGTGGCACGATTTCATGACACACAATGCTGAGGGAATGGTGAGATACCAATCGTTGGCACAATGCCTGTTAACACAGCATCCACTAATGACATTTGGCTAATTGTATTATGGGAATACAATGTGAGAAATGCTATTTTTGACTTGTTTCAAAGAAGACAAGAACACATGAAAACCAGGAGCGGGAGACATTGGGAAGAAGTAGGGAGAAATGAGATTGATGGTTATAAGTAGGGGCGGCACTGTGGCCTCTCACGCCAGAGCACAGAGCCAGTGAACTGGGTTCGATCCTGTCTAAGGGGGCTGTCGGTATGGAGTTATAACATTCTCCCTGTGACCGCGTGGATTTTCTCCGGTTTCCTCCCACACTCCAAATATGTGCAGGTTTGTAAGTTAATTGGCTTCTGTCAATTGTCCCAGCTGTGTAGGATAGAATAAGTTCATGGCTAATTGTGGTCAGCATGGACTCGGTGGGCCGAAGGGGCTCTTTCCATGTTACATCTCCAAAGAAATATCTGACAATCAATTTACAATAATAAACTTAGGGCGAATTTTTCTTCAAAATAAGCTCAATAGATTTGACCTGTGACTCCTCCCAGTCGAGCCCACCATTCATAACCAACATACTCATGGAAACAGTTTGCTTATTACTCCTGAACGAAGATTGTTTTATTTACCTTGTTCTTTATATGACACGTTACCACATTGTTACCACATTGTCCCCCTAGTCCTCACCTTTCACCCCACTAGCCGTCACATACAACAAATAGTCCTCCGTCAGTTTCGCCACCACCAACGTGACCCCACCACTCGCCACATCTTCCCATCTCCCCCCATGTCTGCTTTCCGCAAAGACCGATCACTCCGTAACTCCCTTGACAATTCTTCCCTTCCCTCCCGTACCACCCCCTCCCCGGGCACTTTCCCTTGCAACCGCAAGAGATGCTACACTTGTCGCTTTACCTTCCCCCTCGACTCCAATCAAGGACCCAAGCAGTCATTCCAGGTGCGACAGAGGTTCACCTGCATCTCCTCCAACCTCCTCTATTGCATCCGCTACTCTAGATGTCAGCTGATCTACATCGGTGAGACCAAGCGTAGGCTTGGCGATCGTTTCGCCGAACACCTCCGCACGGTCCGCATTAACCAACCTGACCTCCCGGTGGCTCAGCACTTCAACTCCCCCTGCCATACCGTATCCAACCTCTCTGTCCTGGGCCTCCTCCATGGCCAGAGTGAGCAACACCAGAAATTGGAGGAACAGCACCTCATATTCCGCTTGGGTAGTCTGTATCCTAGTGGCATAAACATTGAATTCTCCCAATTCCGTTAGTCCTTGCTGTCTCCTCCCCTTCTTAGCTCTCCCTCAGCCCTCGGGCTCCTCCTCCTCCTTTTTCCTTTCTTCTCCCCACCCTCCCACCCCCCATCAGTGTGAAGAAGGGTTTTGGCCCGAAACGTTGCCTATTTCCTTCGCTCCATAGATGCTGCTGCACCCGCTGAGTTTCTCCAGCATTTTTGTCCACCTTCGATTTTCCAGCATCTGCAGTTCCTTCTTAACCACATTGCCATCTGTGGGAGCTTGCTGTGCAAAGATTGGCTGAGGCATTTCTTGTATTACATGACTTCAGAAGGATTTTATTGGCTGTAAAATATCTCTGGAAACTTTGAATACGTTTGGGAAACTTTAGAAATGCAAATTGTTTCTGGTATAAATGTAAATTGTCCCGAGTGTGTGCAGGATGGTGTCAATGTGCGGGGATCGCTAGTCAGAGCGGACTCGGTGGCCAAAGGGCCTGTTTCTGCATTGTACCTCTAAACTAAACTAGAACTAAACTGATGATAAGCCATTGACCTGAATCATAAATGGGTTAACACTCTGCGGGTACTGTCCAACCAGGTGAGTGTCTCCAAAATGTTGTGTCTCATTTTCGACTTACAACATCTGCAGTATTATGCTCTGCACATCATCAAGGAGATGAGGTAAAGATGGCCGAATGCAGCTGACGTGGGTCTGCAGGAGTGAACTCTCAAACATCTCCCTGTAGAACAGGAGTGACCTGAAGACAGTCACAAAAAGCTGGAGTAACTCAGCAGGTCAGGCAGCATTTCTGGAGAAAAGGAATAGGTGACGTTTCGGGTCGAGACCCTTCTTCTGACTGAGAGTCAGGGGAAAGGGGAATGAGAGATCTAGATGGTACTTAGGGTAAATACATCTGCAGTTCCTCCCTCCACATGAGTAACCTGAACCTGAGCATGTTACACATTTCACATCCTTGATTTTGCCGATTCTTCAAACAACATGTGACCATTAGTGGATATAAACAGTCACTTCATGGAGCATGCAAGGGTTTATCGGAGATAGATTAAAGAAAAAGTATTCTTATTAGGAATTACTTGTTTCAAGGCAATCTTCATCAGTAGGAGTGTGTAGGAAAGAACTGCAGATGATGGTTTAAACCGAAGATAGACACAAAAAGCTGGAGTAACTCTGCGGGTCAGGCAGCATCTCTGGAGAAAAGGAATAGCTGACGTTTCGGGTCGAGACCCTTCTTCAGTCTGAATAGCAGTGAGTACTCACAATAAAAATAAGGTCATCTCTGGAGTGGGATTTGACCACACACAACTAAAAATAAGGTCAAAGTGGGAACAGATTAGTGTGTCATCTACATGAATGGTCTGGATATCAAAACAATGTGAGATTGCTTGGCAACTGAGACATAGCATCAGCGGTGGAAAAAAGAGCTTTGTTTTAAAAGCTGTGGGAAGAATATGGACAATCTGCACAGCTGGCCTCACAAACTAAATTTCACATTGAGGGATGGGGTGTCAAATTGTGACAGCTGTTCCTCAAGTCAATCGCTTCCTCACACGCTGACTCAGCAGGTCGTGTGTGTTCAATTCCCACTCCAGAAAGACATAAGCTCCAGTTGACACTTGTGAAGCTGATGGAATGCCGCAGGGTCAAAGGTGTTGCCTTCCAGGTGAGACAATAAACTGACCTCAGACCAATAATCTAGTAGATCTCTCCAGTGTCCTATCCGTATCTCAGCCAGTGGAAATGAACCTTGATTTGCTAATCAATTACACTTTGGTATGAAGAAGGGATGCTGGGACACCTACATGGAGTGGGCGATGCCTTACCGGGTCGCCTTGCGGTAAGCTCCGGGGCACTGTGACCGTCGACAGCACCGCGGAGCCTGGGATCCGAGATCGCCAGAGTCGGAGGTTCGGCCGGGACGGCCTGTGAACTTTGGTCGGTGCAGTCTTCGGGGGGGAAGCGGCCGCTTCAGTCCGAGCCGCTGATGGATGTTCACCGACGCCGATGATCCAGCTTCACGGCAAGAGGGCCTGAAAACACCGGGTTGGCTGAGGAGGCCAGATATAGGCCCCGACCTCGGGTGGACTACGAGGGGGCAAACTGGTTATTTTTAGTGCCTTCCCTCACAGTGAATTCTGCTGTGGGGGGACGTTTCATGTTGATTTCTATAGTGTACTGTTTCTGTGTCTTTTTTCTTTTTCTCTTTTTTTGATTTGTATGGATTTATTGCATTGATCTGTTCAATTAATTTAATCAATCTCTGTAAAGCACTTTGGTTCAAATACTGGTTTTGTTGAAAAGTGCTATATAAATAAACATTATTATTATTATTATTATTACCCATATTCTCCAGGGATTGTCTGACCTACAAAGTTACTTCACCATTTTGTGCCCTTCCTCAGGAGAAGAGTTGGTTGGGTGAGGTGCTTCTAATTCCCATTGTTCTTGCAGTTGGGTAAGAGAGGCAGGGTATAGCTGAGAAGGTCTTTTGGGAGCGAAAGATAGATCAGTCATGATTGAATGCTGAAGTAGACTTGATGGGCCGAATGGCCCAGGTCTCCTCCTATAACTTATGAGCTTGAACTTTACCAACCTGCCTCTGGTTGCTTACACCGAGTGGTGAACTGAAACAACACTGGGGTCGGTCTACTCTGCTCTTTCATTCATGGGCAGACTTAACGAAAACACTATTATAAAAGCAGGAAGCACTGGCTTCTGAGAGGAGAGAATCACCTCTTCAGAACATCCAAACATCCGTTCCAATGAGTATCCCTAGCATCTTATTTTTAGATCTTGAGCATAAAACAAATACTCGCTTTTGTCAGAAACGTTTTTTTAATAGAAATACATTGCGGAAACAGGCCCTTTGGCCCATCGAGTCCGTGGTGACCAGCAACCACTAAATATTAACACTATCCTGCACACACTATAGACAATTTTTACATTTACAAAGCCAATTTACCTACATACCTATACGTCTTTTGGAGTGTGGGAGGAAACCGAAGGTCTTGGAGAAAACCCATGCGATCACGTGGAGAACATACAAACTCCGTACCCGAAGTCGGGATCGAACCCGCGTCTCCAGCGCTGTAAGCACTGTACGGCAGCAACTCTACCGCTGTGCCACCGTGGCCGTGCTGTGCGACCAACATTGCTTGTCTAGCAAATCGTTCAAACAAATGCTGTTGTTCTGACCATAGGTCGTCAACCTAAAACAGTAAGTACCCTGATTTTTCCCTCCACAGATACTTCCTGACCTACTGAGATTTTCCGATGCATCTCTGTTCTTGATTATTATTTCAATGCTGGGGATGAGAGCTTTTAATGAGACACGTTATTCATTCTGTGGTTTCATTGTGTCTTCAACAATCCACGCCTGGGTTTTTTAAAACTGATCCATTCACTTGGTGGGGCCACAAGACAATCCTGTCTGCACACAATGCATTGCATTGCTTGACCACATTTGCATTGAGTCTCGTTTGAATCCCACAAGTAAAGGAGTTGTGGCAAAGGCTCCGATCAGTCGCTCTCTAGTCCACATCATAAGCGGGTTCCATTTTCCACCTGACACTCCCTCTCAAGGGAGTATTGAGTAAGATGATTCTCTGTTATTGAGGGAGACAAAAAAAAAGAAAATTTCAACACTCATCATTGAAGACTTTTCCATCCACTGGGAGACTGGTCTAACCATTCCAGGATATCCACAGACATGCATTGTTTAAGTATCAGTTATTTTATCAGTCTCTCTATTATTATACCCCGTAAGTATTTAACAAGTCTGTCTGATTTTGTTTTCAGCGGGGAATAGTATGGAAATGTTTTAAAGCCAGTCAGTCCACTGAGTAATCAGAAGAGTCATGAATGTAACCAGTTTTGTAGCTCGATTCAATGACTTGGCTTTTTTGTTACCTAAAAGATGTGGGGGAAAAGGCAGATCTTCAAATGGGATTACAGTTCATCCATGCCTTTCATCAGTGACAATATAGAATCGAGGGACTGAATGGCATTTGAATAGGAACCTACGGGCAAACGTTCCCAAAGAGAGAGTGGTAGGTAAATGGAAGGAAATGCCAAAGGAAGTGATTGAGGCAGGTACAGCAATAACATTTAAGAGATATGGACAGATACATGGGTAGGCAGGTTTTAGGGGGATTTGGGTCAAATGTGGGCAGATGGGACAAGATTAGAGTTGGTATCCTGGTCAGGTTGGAAGAACTGGGCTGAAATGCCTGTTTATCCACTCTATGACTATGAATATGAATTTCCTGCATATCCTGGTTCTCAGAAAATACTGAGGTCTTTGAGAGAGATTGCAGAGCCGAAGGGAAGGAGATGCAGTGGGTAAATGTGTAGGAAGGAACTGCACATGCTAGTTTACACCGAACATAGACAAAAAAGGTTGGCATGGTGACGCAGCGGTAGAGTTGCTGCCGTGCAGCGCTTGCGGCACCGGAGATCCTGGTTCGATCCTGACTACAGGTGCTGTCTGTACAGAGTTTGTACGTTCTCCCCGCAACCACGTGGGTTTTCTCCGAGATCTTCGGTTTCCTCCCACACTCCATATACGTACAGGTTTGTAGGTTAATTAGCTTGTTTTAAGTGTAAATTGTCTCTAGTGTGTGTGTGTGTAGGGTAGCGTTATTGTGCGGGGATCATTGGTCTGCGCGGACTCGGTGGGCCAAAGGGCCGGGTTTCCGCCCTTGTATCTCTAAACTAAACCAGATTAAACTAAAATGCTGGAGTTAGATAGACAGAAAATGTTGGAGTAACTCAGCAGGACAGGCAGCACGTCTAGATAGAAACATAGAAACACAGAAAATAGGTGCAGGAATAGGCCATTCGGCCCTTCGAGCCTGCACCGCCATTCAATCAATATGATCATGGCTGATCATCCAACTCAGTATCCTGTACCTGCCTTCTCTCCCTTTAACCCATAAATTCAAGGGCACTGACTACACCGCCCAAACTCCCATCTCTATATAAATATAGTAGCGCCGTAGAAACTGGCCTCAACTCCCTTCTGTTTTGGCAGAGAATTCCAGATGCACTTCATCAGTTTTCTCTGTACATGTATGTGACAAAATGGCATATCTTTTCGCACACCTGCCTTTTTAGATGGAAGGAACATTTAAACTCCCTTAAATATAGCCAACTGGCTTGCTACCCTTGTGGCAGCAGAATTCCAGAGATTCATCAGTCTGCAGAAAAAGGTGACACCATCCAGTTTGACATCTTGCGTAGAGTGCCCGCCCTGATGCCAAATGGGCTCGTGCTCCGCCCTAAAATGGCTCGCCAAGCTGCGCCAAGCTTTGTTGTCGTTTGTCGTCCTGAATGAGGTCAGTTGACAGGGCTCACCACGGGGAGGTCGACAACATGAGCCGGGGGACGTTTTGGGTCAAGACCCTTCTTCGGAATGCTGGAGTAACTTCGCGGGACAGGCAGCATCTCTGGAGAGAAGGAATTTGTGGCGTTTCAAATTGACAGAATGAATGTTCAGGACAGGGGATGCATTGGCTGAATGGTGTTGTGCTTCTTGAAAGTTGTTGGAAGTGCAGTCATTCAGACCAGTGGAAATTATTCCATCACACTCCTGACTTTGCTTTGTAGATAGCAGAAATGCTTTAGGGTGGTCTGGAGAGATGAGTCACATACACAGGATACACAGCCCTTGTAACCATAGTGTTTATGTGTCGCATAGTGTTGAGCAATGGTGAATGTTACTTTCCACATATCAGTCATGCTTAAGTGTTGTCTATGGTCAGCATGGACTCGGTGGGCCAAATGGGCATATTTACATGCTGCATCCCTCCATGACACAGCATGAGGGAGAGTCTATCAACCACTTTGAATCTACAGCCAATATCAGCGGATATTTTTAAGGCAGAGATAGATTCTTGATTAGTACGGGTGTCAGGGGTTATGGGGAGAAGGCAGGAGAATGGGGTTAAGAGGCAGAGATAGATCAGCCATAACTGAATGGCAGATTAGACTTGATGGGCTGAATGGCCTAATTCTACTATCACTTCTGACCGTATAGGCATACTGACATCTCTGCTTCCTCAGAAGACAAAGGAAATTCAGCATTCCTCCCAATGACAAACTTCCACAGATGCACAGTAGGAAGCTTCCTATTGGGATGTTTTCACAACTTCATTTGGCAACATTTCTCCCCAACTCTCCAAGGAATTGCAGAGAGCTTTAGATGTTGCTCAGTCCAGCACACAGCCAGTCTAACCCTCCACTACCGAACAGTCCTCTCGCAAATTAAGATGTCCTGATCTCCCAGCCTTTGAACTTTTTTAATCTGCACTTTCTCTATAACTGTAACACGATAGCGCTGTGACGCTGTATATTTTGTGTTCGGGTATTTTTCTCTTTGCACCACGTATTGTATTCATGTATGGTGTGAGTTGGATAGCAAGGAGAAAAATGCATTTCATTAAATCTCGATCCAAGTTGCAATAATAAACCAGCACCAATTTATCACTAAGCCACTCATTAGCGCCAATGAACAAAAGACTGAAGAAGGAGAGACAGAGTTGAGTAGGTGAAGGGAAGGTGTTCAGGGCCCAGGTGGCAGAATGTATACACATCAGTGGTGCAATGCATTCACATCAATGGAGTGGTGCATTCACAACAGTGCAGCAATGCATTCACATCAGTGCAGCAATGCATTCACATCAATGGAGTGCTGCATTCACATCAGTGCAGCAATGCATGCACATCAATGGAGCAATGCATATACAACTGTGGAGCAATGCTTCACATCAGTGGAGCATGCAGATGTAAGATGGTTTCAGTTGGGAGGAGACTAATGAGGGGGCAAGCCAGGGGATGGGATTTGTAAAGCGAGAATTTAGAGTCGAATTGCTGGTTAACTGTGAGGTCAGTGATGCTGTGTGAAGGGGACCCGGGGTGAGTTAGGACAGCAGAGTAGAGTTTGGGCCAACTTAGGTTCACAAGGGAATAGAACAAGACTGTCCTCCCAAAAATCAGGCTGGGCTGCCATGAGCACAATGGGCCAAACGGCCTTGCGGTCGTGTATGGACCCATGACAGAAATATCCTCCATCGTGCAATTAGGTTGGCCGGGATTGCAGCAGGATTTTTAATGAAAATAGAGGCAAACAAAGAAGATTGTTATTAAGAAATTGGAATATTTATAATGGATTAGGCCCAGATGGCCAGTGTTCAAATTTACAAGAGGAAGTGAAAGAGGAAGTCAGGGAGCTCTGGCTAAAATCCTGCTCAGTTTATTGAAAGCAGGGAGACTGGAAAGTAACAATGTGATCTCAACCTCCACGAAAGGCTGAGAGAGCAGACATCAAGTGTTGCACCTTGACATAGCTGGATGATAGCATAAACACACTTACCCGCTTTGAAAATGATAAACTTGAATTTACTAAGCAAGTCTGGAAGAAGATATTATTAGGATTAAGTTACGAAGAAGGTTTGTCACTACATCAGGAATAGAACAATATAAACACACAGCATAGAAACCGACCCTTCGGCCCATGTTGCTCATACTGATCATCCACCACCTGTTTGCACTAACCCTAAATTAATCCCATTTTTTATTCTCTCACACATTCCGTTAAATTCCTCCCATATTCCAGCATTCACCTACACACTAGGGGCAATTTATAGAGGCCAATAAACCTCACAACACACACTTCTTCAATGGTTGATGCAATTCCTCTGGGTAGTGTTCTAGAGCAGAGGGAACTAGGAGTACAGGTGCATGGTTCCTTGAAGGTCGAGTCGCAGGTGGATAAGGTGGTCAAAAAGGCTTTTGGCACTTTGGCCTTCATCAGTCAGAGTATTGAGTATAGAAGTCGAGAGGTCATGTTGCAGTTGTATAAGATGTTGGTGAGACCGGATTTAGAATATTGTGTTCAGTTCTGGCCAACATCTTATAGGAAAGATATCAAGCTTGAAAGGGTTCAGAAAAGATTTATAAGGTTGTTTCCAGGACTAGAGGGTGTGAGCTATAGGGAGAGGTTAAGTAGGCTGGGTCTCTATTCCATGTAGCGCAGGAGGACGAGGGGAGATCTTAAAGAGGTGTACAAAATCATGAAAGCCATGGATCGGGTAGATGCACCGAATCTCTTGCCTAGAGTGGGGGAATCGAGGACCAGGGTACATAGGTTCAAGGTGAAGGGGAAATTATTTAATAGGAATCTGAGGGGCGTCTTTTTCACACAAAGGGTGGTGGGTGTATGGAGCAAGCTGCCAGAAGCGGTAGTTAAGGCTGGGACTATCCCATCATTTATGAAACAGTTAGACAGGTACATGGATAGGACAGGTTTGGAGGGATACGGCCAAAACGCAGGCAAGTGGAACTAGTGTAGCTGGGACATTGTTGGCCGGTGTGGGCAAGTTTGGCTGAAGGGCTTGTTTCCACACTGTATCACTCAATGACTATGACTCTATGCTGGTGGAAACCAGAGCACCTGGAGACCCACGTGGTCTCAAGGAGGACATGTAACACCACAGACAGCACCCGAGGTCTGGATTGATCCTGGGCCTCTGGCACTGTGAGGCAGCAACTCTATTAGCTGCGTCACTGGGCAACCTGGGTTGACATGCATTTAATCCTGATATCAGTCGCATATACGTCAAACAATAATGGACAAGCTTTTTTGTAAACCTGCATCTGCAGTTCCTTGTGTGGGAAGATTCCTTCCCCCCTCCCCCACCACGGTCGTCCTACTAGTCCAGTTCTTGGTTCCCTGTTGTTAGCACGTCTTCTCCTGCCAACAATGGGCCCTTATGTACTCCATCTTTCCTGAGCTCATCTGTTGCTGGCCTTGTTTTTTTGTTGCCTTTTCTCAC
The DNA here is from genome assembly GCF_028641065.1 of Leucoraja erinaceus. Taxonomy (NCBI): domain Eukaryota; kingdom Metazoa; phylum Chordata; class Chondrichthyes; order Rajiformes; family Rajidae; genus Leucoraja; species Leucoraja erinaceus. The sequence goes on along the minus strand of NC_073380.1, from coordinate 85,008,696 downwards.
CTCCTGTCATCCCCCCCTCTATCTTCCAGTCAGAAAAAGTCTCTAGAGCATCTTGGGCCCTCCTGATGATATGTCCAATTCAAATTAAGAGGACATGACTTGAGAATTAAGGGACAGAAGTTTAGGGGTAACATGAGGAGGAACTTCTTTACTCGGAGAGTGGTAGCTGTGTGGAATGAGTTTCCAGTGGAAGTGGTGGAGGCAGGTTCGATTTTATCATTTAAATATAAATTGGATAGGTATATGGACGGGAAAGGAATGGAGGGTTATGGTCTGAGTGCAGGTAGATGGGACTAGGGGAAAATAAGTGTTTGGTACACGGATTAGAAGGGCCATGCTGTAATTGGTATATGGTTATATGGTTGTTAAAGTGGTGTGTGTTTAGATTGTGATGATCTTTCTGCTCATGTCTATCCCTGGACATTTGGGACAGAGCTTGGTTTTTTTTTCAGAGTGAGCTTGCACATAACTTGGTAGGAAATGTTACACATTTTAAAACCTCAGTACTGGAGAAGAAAGCCAAATTGATATTTTTAGCACACCAATGATCGGCCAAATGTTCTTGCACCTAATGCAGTAGATGTGAAGTGGAGCCCCACAGAGAAATGCAGTAGCCTTTGTGAACAGCAATCTCCCACAGAACCAGGTCATCCGAGTTACTGAGGCCCGTTGAAGGATCTCTAAAATCACGGCACTGCCCCTGGACCACATTGGAAATCTTTGTGCTCAGTGTCCTGAGAATTTCTGGTGAGGCCCTTTCAAGGAGTGGCTGCAGAACATCAGCAGAGGGAGAGCAGAGGGGAAAGAAGGAGAAGTGTCGGAAGGAACTGCAGATGCTGGTTTAAACCGAAGATAGACACAAAATGCTGGAACAACTCAGGAGAGAAGGAATGGGTGGTGTCTCGGGTCGCGACCCTTCTCCAGACACAATTCCAGACTCGGGTTCTGATGAAGGGTGTCGACCCGAAACGTCACCCATTCCTCCTCTCCAGAGATGCTGCCAGTCCCGCTGAGTTACTCCAGCTTGTTGTGTCTATTTTCAGAAAGAAGTAGATGGTGGGGGTTGCACAGGAAGCAACGAGATTGCACGAGCATTTATGATTTTTTTCCTTCCTGAATCCCAAGAGCCGGCATCCAGTGTTTTGTTGGGAGGAGCCATAATGAATCTCCGCCAGGAAGACAGTGTAATCTTTCCCGTTTGGAATATCACAAGACCTGTGTTTGAAAAGCAAGTGCTCGCCATGCGGAAACGATTAACGTTAGGAAGACCCGCCATGAGATGTGATAAATACCACCAGTTGTAAGGCCAAACCATAATTTCCACGTGACAAATTCCACTGTAGGTTGTCCAAACAGCCTTCATTGTGGACATATTTATCATTTCACACATCCCGCTGCTGTTTCTAAGATTTCTCCTTTTTATCCACCCAGATTAATTAAATCCATGCCACAGTTTCTCAGCAACATTGCTAAATTGCAACCATGTGATATGATATGATTGTCCAGATGTTGATTTGGAAGGTCATAATCAAACAGGAGCAATGAATTATTTCTGCTCAGTCACAACTCGAAAACCTCACTTTTTCTGTTTCTTATTTAAAAATTACAAGTTGCAGAGGCAAAGGTGCACATGGGAACAGTGGGCAAACCAGGAGACGAAAGGTTTAACACAAATGTATCAAGTGTAGGCCTGATTGTCAGTTCAAGGATCGGTAAGTCACTGGTGAAGCCTGCTGAGGAATAGCCATGGATCTATGCTAGGGAGAGGTGGCCATCTCGCTACTCCGAATGGAGCATCTTTGTTCCGTGCAGGGGCGGAAAACCCGGGGGGCAGAGGGGACGCATGTTTTGAGAGGTGGGGGACATCCCCCCCAAGTTTTTGTAATCCGGATTTTAAAACCCGGTGAAATCTCCACTTTCCGCGAGAGAGTGGGGGTGGGACTGATGATCGAGGGTGCCGATTGGACGAGAGAGACGTCGGTCAGCAGTCAATGGTGGCTGGACATGATGATTCAGCGCGATGATTGGAGGAGGGAGGAGTGGCACAGACCTGCGCTTCATCCGCAGCCAGGATCGATCCCGGCCGGGTCTCCAGCGCTGTCCCGAGTGCCCCCCCCACGGGTGGCCAGAGAGGTCGGCAGCAAAGATCCTCCACTATAGGATCTTTGGTCATGAGCAGTGGCGTAGGGTGGGGGGGGGGGGGCAGTGGGGCGGTTGCCCCGGGCGCTAAATTTTTATGGGCGCAAAAAAATTGTTGAATACATTTTTAAAATAAAATTAAGAGGCCCGGGGAGCCGTTGGAGCGAGGAGGGGTTACCTGGAGCTGTGAGTATAAAAACAGTGCGGGCCAGGCCGCTGCTGCCACCGCCCCTGCTCCGAGCTGTTCTGGTCGCCGCTGATAGAGCCTCCGAAGCTCGCGCGCGCTGCCTCCCCCCCCCCCCGCATGCCCGCGTGCCCCCGTGAAAAAATTGTGAACCATTGGTCCCCTCCAGCTCTGTTCCCCCAGCCCCACTCTTCCAAGCAAGGAGTAGCAGTGGTAGGCGAAGGGAAACATTGGGGTGAACATGGTCATGAGTGGGTCATGAAAACAGGCTAATGCTGAGCCTCAAGCCAACTTTCCCAAGCAGTCTCCAAAACCTTTGATTCTTGAGTCTCACAAACCTTCATTGGCCCCAGTTCTGAATGGGAACAGCACTCAGAGAATCTATTATCTGTGATCTATTAGCACGTGGTAACAGAAAGAAGCAGTGTGGATGGTGGACATCGTTGCATCATCACGTTTTCGTTTTAGAGATACAGCATGGAAGCAGGCCCTTCGGCCCATCGAGTCCGCACCGACCAGTGTATTTGGAATGTGCGAGGAAACCGAAGATCTTGGAGAAAACCCACTTAGGTCATGGGGAGAACGTACAAACTCTGTACAGACAGCACCCGTAGTCGGGATCGAACCCGGATCCCTGGTGCTGCAAGTACTGTAAGGCAGCAACTCTACCGCTGCACCACCATGCTACCCTATATATATATATTTTTTTTTCTCATGTACGCACCGGAGCAATAAATAGCCATCCCCTTATTCTCAAACTGTTTCCCCTGGTCCGAGAGAAAGGAAGAGAGAAAACAAGAGAACCATCCACCCCCTGCCCCCTCCAGGAAGAAGTTTGTACGATGGAATCTCCTCAATTCTTCTGACTTCTAGAGAATATAAGCCTCATCCACTCAACCCCTCCTCAGGGGGGGAAACCATTCCGTCCAAGGAACCAGGAGAGTTAGTTTCCATTCCGCTCTTCCTTTGACAAGCTCATCCTTTCACAGAGAAGGCGATCAAAATCCTGCACCAAGCCGTGCTTTCCTGTTCCTCCCTTCACAGATGCTGCCTGGCTGGCTGAGCATTTCCACAATTTTCTATTTTTATTCGAGAGTGAATCTGGTGGTCATGTTGAGAGAGTGCAGTGACTCTGAGCTGGTGAAAGCTGAGAGGAGAAGCCTGTGTAGTAAGGAGCTGCAGATACTGATATATATCAAAGAACGACACAAAGTGCTGGAGTAACTCAGTGTGTCAGGAAGCATCTCTGGAGAAAAAGGACAGGTGACGTTTTGGGTCGGGACCCTTCTTCAGACTTCAGACCCGAAACGTTACCCAGCTTTTTCTCCGTTGATGCTGCCTGACCCGTTGTGTTACTCCAGCACTCTGTGTCTATCTTCAGGAGGAGAAGCCTGCTTTCAATTCCTCTTTTTTAAACCGGGATGGTAGTGGGGCAGCTGTCCAATGTCAGATGATGAGCCTCTTCACCTCTGGAGCAGGAGAGTTTAGCAAGAACCCTACCTTAGGTGTTGAACGGGAATCCATATTGAGGAGGACCTGACGTGGAGCATGAACACCTCTGCGCTGCTGAAAAAGGTCCAGCAGAGACTGCACTTCCTGAGGGTGCTCAGGAAGAATAACATCACTCAGAGACTGTTGCTGTCCTTTTATCGGTGCTCCATTGAGAGCATACTAACATACTGTGTATGCGTGTGGTACACCAGCTGCACAGCGGCTCAGAGGAAAGCGCTCCAGAGGGCCATTGACAACGCCCAGAGGATTATCGGCTGCCCTCTCCTTACCTTGGAGGACTTACACAGTTCCCGCTGCACCAAAAAATCCCAGAGTATCATAAAGGACATTTCCCACCCCGGACACTCCCTGTTTGAACTGTTGCCGTCAGGCAGACGGTACAGATCTACAAGGACAAGGACGAACAGACTAAAAAACAGTTTTTACCCCACTGCTATAAAAGCACTAAATGTAGCCGCCAAGGAACGCAGGGGCGAGACATACTAAGGGACTGTGGTACACTGTGAAATCGACAGAAGGATGGAGGGTTGGGTGTTTATTTTAGTTGTTTATCTTTTAATATTTTATCTTGTATGTATCGTTAGCTTTTAGAAATGTTTGAATGGTGCACTGACTGGCTGACATTTTTAAATTTTGTTGCACATGGTTCATGTTACAATGATAATAAAGAAACTATTCTATTCTATATTCTGAAGAAGGAACTGCAGATGCTGGAAAATCGAAGGTAGACAAAAGTGCTGGAGAAACTCAGCAGGTGCAGCAGCATCTATGGAGCGAAGGAAATAGGCAACATTTCGGGCCGAAACCAAGGGATTCGGCCCGAACCGTTGCCTATTTCCTTTGCTCCATAGATGCTGCTGCACCCCTACCTTAGGTACTGGTTTTCAAGGACGTGCCTCAGTGAGCTGGCAATAACCGTCGATTGCCTGAAACACAGCTGATACACTGAGCCGCTCCAGCTGGCAGGCTCTGCGAGATGGAACAACACAATATTCATGGGCCTTTTTCTGCAGTCTGTGGGAGGGGAGGGTTCTAGGCCAAGTTCCAACAAGCCTCAAGGCTCTCTATGTTATATCATTAACTGAGCCCTTTGTGTAAGAAGATTCTCTTGAGTCTGACGCTCGCATAATAAGGTATATTAACATCTCAGATGCTCACGGGAGCCCACGTAAAAATCTGGGCCCCGTTGTTGAAGCTGTGGTATACAGTCCATAATTACTGGGTCTATTTAATGCTTCTCATCATCAGAAACAGCTCCAAGTGAATGCGGGCCTTTCATTGGACGGATTGTTAAAAGCGTGAGTAATTCCACTTACTGCTGCCATTTCGAAAGGTCAAAGGAAGAATGAGGACTTGCCTTTCGAGGGAATTTTCCCATCCCGAGGTCCTAGAGCAGTCCGCGACTTTACCTTGGAGTGTGCCCGGTGCTGTAATTAATGTAGGGGTCTAGTGGGCAAGACGTAGAAACAAGGAACCGCAAGTGCTGCTTACACAAAAAAAAGACCAAAAGTGCTGGAGTAACTCACCGAGTCCCTGACCATTGCCCCCTTCACTTCGTGTCACCCACAGGAGGACCAGGCAGCAGGCAGGGGGATGTGGAAGTTAAATGTTAAAACTGGTGGCCCCAGAGAACGATGAGGAGCTAAAGAGGGACTAAGACAGATACAAAATGCTGGAGTAACTCAGCGGGACAGGCAGCAACTCTGGAGAGAAGGAACGGATGACGTCCCGGGTCGAGCAGGTCGGAGAACCATGAAGCCTCTCTTTGACTGCTCGACACACTGATGGGAAATAAACCAAGGAGAACATCAAGAGGTTCTTCACCCTCAAAGATGTTCCTCAAGCAAGACAGGGTTTAGAGGGAATTGTGCCAACTCCAGTGGGATTTGCAACAACTCCTCCTTCTGCAGTTGAGGGGGTGAATGTGAGGGAGAAAAACTGAAAGTGAGGAGGGGTAGGACAAAGCCTAGCAAGTGATAGGTTGATACAGGTGAGGGCTTTTTTATGGTTGGACAAAGGCCAGAGATAAGAGACTGAAGGTGTGAGATAAGGATTAGAAGAGTTGCAAATTGTGAACCAAAGGAAGGAATATAGGTGGTAGAAGGAGAGGAGGAGGAGGGGAATGGGTGTGAGACCAGGTGGGGCATGGGGGATAAAGGGGGGAGTAAGCAGAGGGAGGGGGAGGGCAGTTACCTAAACTTGGAGAACTCAATGTTTATACCATTGGGTTGCAATCTACCCAAGTGAATTTGAGGTGCCGTTCCTCCAGTTTGTGCGAAGCCTCAATCTGCTAACGGAGGATGCCCAGCATGGCAAGATTAGTAAGGGAATGGAAAGAAGAGTTCAACTGGTTAGTAACCGGGAGACCCAGTGGGCCTTGGCGGGCCAAGCACTAGTGTTTGGCGAAACTTTCTCCAAGTCCATGCTTGGTCTCACTGATGTAAAGGAGGCCACATCGGGAACACCAGATGCAGTAGATGAGGTTAGAGGTTAGAGTAGATGAGTAAAGCACCTGAACCTCTGTCTCACCTGGAAGGACCGCTGTGGTCCCTGGATGGATGCGAGGCAGGAGTTGGAGGGACAGGTGGTACATCTTCGGCAGTTACAGGGAAAGGTATCTGGGGAGGGACTGGCTTGGGTGGCAAAGGATGAGTGAACCAAGGGGTAGGCAATTTTCATATAGTGAACAACAACCACTTAGTAATGCCATGTGAGGAGCAAAATTCAGCAAGTCTGACCTGCTCATCTTCATATGATGTGGGACTCTCTACCCAAGAAACATAGAAACATAGAAAATAGGCGCAGGAGTAGGCCATTCGGCCCTTCGAGCCTGCACCGCCATTCAATATGATCATGGCTGATCATCCAACTCAGTATCCTGTACCTGCCTTCTCTCCATACCCCCTGATCCCTATAGCCACAAGGGCCACATCTAACCCTCTTAAATATAGTCAATGAACTGGCCTCAACTACCCTCTGTGGCAGAGAATTCCAGAGATTCACCACTCTCTGTGTGAAAAATGTTTTTCTCATCTCGGTCCTAAAGGATTTCCCCTTTATCCTTAAACAGTGACCCCTTGTCCTGGACTTCCCCAACATCGGGAACAATCTTCCTGCATCTAGCCTGTCCAACCCCTTAGGAATTTTGTAAGTTTCTAGAAGGTCCCCCCCTCAATCTTCCAAATTCTAGCGAGTACAAGCCGAGTCTATCCAGTCTTTCTTCATATGAAAGTCCTGACATCCCAGGAATCAGTCTGGTGAACCTTCGCTGTACTGTACCCTGACAGAGTCCAGGTTTAAGATCTCACCCAAAAGTTGGTACCTCTGGTAGTGTGGCACTCCGTCAGCATTGTAATGCTCAAATTACCCGAGCGGGTTCAAGGAGGCGAAGTCACCCCATTGACACAAACTAAATCCATGCAGCTCAACTGGGTTGATGTGGGGAGGATGGTGGAGGAATCTGGAACAGGAGGTCACAGTCAGAGATTAAAAAGTAGATTGTTCTAGATTCAGATTTCTTCACTCAGAGCAAAGTGAATCAGTAGCATTCCCCACCTCAGAAAACTATTGTGTCTCAGTCATTGAGTTATTTTAAAACAAAGATCGACGGATTTCTGGATATTAATGGGATTAAAGGATATGGGGATGGAGCAGGAAATGAAAAATCAACGGTGGCCCTGGTGAACGGGGAAGCAAGGCTAATAGTTGGCCTATTTCTGCTTCTGTTTCTAATGTTCACGTCTTCCTAAAGTCTTATCCCACAATCAGAAAATAAATCTGTTTTAATGGTTGGCCGAGGGTTGAATATTGGACAAGACACTAAGTAGAATTCCCCTGCTCTTCTTCGTCGACCTTTGAAGTCAGACAATGAACGAGACCCACGTTAATGTCTTAGCCTGCAGGCAGCATCGCCCACAGTACTGCACTCCCTCCCCACGGACCCTTCCACAGTATCGCACTCCCTCAGCGGAGGTAAATTTCACCTACCCAGGGGGTGCATTTGTTGATTCTGTGTTTGTACATATTTTTTCGCATTGACTGACCGTGTTTTTTCATCATTAGTTGTTCATAAATAAGTGAAATAACATTGTTAAGTGCTATTAAAGTTGCCAGGGGCAAACAGGCCAAAAGAGGTTGGGAACCCGTGCTCTAGATTCAGCGTCATAGAGTGGATACAATGTGGAAACAGGTCCTTCGGTTCAACTCGCCCACACCGGCCTACATGTCCCAGCTACACTAGTCCCACCTACCTGCGCTTGGTCCATATCCCCCCAAACCTGTCCTATCCATGTACCTGTCTAACTGTTTCTTAAACGTTGGGATAGTCCCTGCCTCAACTACCTCCTCTGGCAGCTCGTCCCATACACCCACCACCCTTTGTGTGTAAAAGTTACCCCTCAGATTCCTGTTAAATCTTTTCCCCTTCACCTTGAACCCATGTCCTCTGGTCCTCTGAGGTGCAGCACTCCCTCACATTGTTCCTCCTACCATGCAATGCTCCTTTAATACTGCTCCTCTCACAGTGAGACACTGTTTCACCACTGCTCCAGCGAGACACTGTTTCACCACTGCTCCTCTCACAGTGAGACACTTTCACCTCTGCCCCTGTCACAGCAAAGATCCTATAGCAAGCAAGATAGACCACTCCTTCTAAATGCAATGGGCTGACATGTAGTACGCAACGGAGCGGAACGTGGGCCTCTTTTTCATCCATTTCAGTAACCCGACCCGACTCGCAGTGTAATCAACGTTGCGGGGGAACAGTTTGTGTTAATAAATTATAATTCTGAAAATGAGGAGAAGATTTTTCCCAAATAACTTTTATTTTTACGAGGATGTTTCCGTAACCGGCTTCCGTCTCCGCACTAGTATCTAATGGGACCTTTGGCGCGGAGACGGAAGCTGGTTACGGAAATGGGGCCGAAAATTACCCATGAATCTTCCCATGACCCTACGACGTCTTTTTTGTCGAGTGATCTATGTTGCTTGCTATAGGATCTTTGTGTCACAGTCAGACACTGCTGCCCTCACACTGCCCCTCCCACAGTGAAACACTCCCTCACACTGCTCCCCTCACAGTGAGACACTGCTTTACCACTGCTCCACCCACAGCAGGACAAATGCATTCCCTCAGTACTGCCCTCTTTGGCAATTTAGTGATCACCAGTACACAAGTTCTATCTCCTACAACTTGGGGACAATTTACAGAGGTCAATTAACCTACAAACCTGCGCATCTTGGGAATGTGGGAGGAAACTGCAGCAGCCGGAGAAAACCCACGCGACTACATGAAGAACATGCAAACTCCGTATGGACAGCACCCATTGTCAGGATCGAACCCGGGTCTCTGCTGTTATCACTGCACCACTGTGCCGTCACCAACATGCCTCTGGGATGTGGGAGGAAACTGGAGCAGCCCGGAGGAAACACACGCTGTCACAGGGAGAATGTGCAAACTCCACACAGTCAGGATCGAACCCAGGTTGCTGGCCCTGTGGGGCAGCAGCTCAAGTCTTGCTGTGCCACTGTGCAAGCCTAGGAGCACCATCAGTGTGACACTCCCTCAGTGCTGCAGTAGAGTGCCTGTCTGGCTGTATCCTCCCAGAGCTGACACGTCCAGGGGGAACTGAATAATCATGAGATCATAAGAGATAGAAGTACAATTGGGCCATTCGGCCCATCAAGTCTGGTCCACCATTCAACCATGGCTGATCTCTCTCCTAACCACATTCTCCTGCTTTCTCCCAAAATCCTCCGACACTCGTACTAATCAAGAATCTATATCTGCCTTAAATCTATCCTGCTCAGTGTTTGCACTCAGACTGAATATCATCCTGATTCCCTGCTTCTCCACAATTGTGGCTGTGTTTTACTTGAGACAACGTGGTTAATGTACTCTGCCCACGGACAGGCCAATTCCAGTGAAAGGTCACATCCCACCAGTCGAAAGAGCGTGCTGATAAAAGTTGTCCTTCAGAAGGAATAAGTTTAAATTCTTTCCAGCCACTCTTGAAGTTCATCAAAATTTAACCTCCCAACCCGTCTCTACTCCCCAATTGTAATATTCCCACGACCTCTCGGCCCCTTTTGACCTTTGCAGTATTGATAACCCTGCAAGATCTTTGCATCCTGACACTCTCCCCCTCCGTCTCTCTCCCTCCCACCTTAGCATCTTCCTCAACGCCTCACCTTTTGCCAACCTTCTGCTAGGTTCCTTTAACACCTCTTTCTGCGACTGGGTGTCGGGTTTTGTTTGAACAGGCCGCTGTGAAGTGCCTGAGGGGGGAGGCGTCAGCGGTGCCGTATGAAGGCAGGTAGTGGTTGTTGTTAGGCTGCCGTGCATCCGGCCCCACCGTTGGGTCTAAAGCAAGGCAACCTCCAATTAGCCCTAACGAATTTAACAAATGGGCCGTGAAGCCTGTAGAGAACCCTCACTGAGACGGGGCCTGTGAAGGTTTCTGGCAGGCACCCAGCCTGTCATTTTCCTTCCATTAAAATGCCTCGGCCAAAGGTTAGACCTCAGGGTAGCGAAGTGTTGCTACTGTTTTATCTCTGTGCAGGACAACTTGGACCACAGCCTCTGGTAAACTGTTCCAGAGGGCAGCGCTTCTGGCTATGATTCAACTCAAGGCAAATTGCTGCACACCTCAATTTAGTAGCAGCCCAAAATTGCTACCCACAAAAGTCAACGTTAGTTGCGGTTAGCGGTGGCCAGTGTGAGAAACATAGAAACATAGAACATAGGTGCAGGAGTAGAGGCCATTCGGCCCTTCGAGCCTGCACCATTCGCCATTCAATATGAGCATGGCTTATCATCCAACTCGGTATCCCGTACCTGCCTTATAACCATATATAACCATATAACAATAACAGCACGGAAACAGGCCATCTCGGCCCTACAAGTCCATGCCGAACAAAGGCCTTCTTTCCATACCCCCTGATCCCTTTAACCACAAGGGCTAATTATAGCCAATAAACTGGCCTCAACTACCTTCTGTGACAGAGAGTTCCAGAGATTCACCACTCTCTGTGTGAAAAATATTTATCTCATCTCGGTCCTAAAGGATTTCCCCCTTATCCTTAAACTGTGACCCCTTGTCCTGGACTTCCCCGACATCGGGAACAATCTTCCTGCATCTAGCCTGTTCAACCCATTAAGAATTTTGTAAGTTACCTATACGGAAGATGATGCCTATTTATGAAAATTAACGTTTGAAGCTACCGGGAGCTATAAACTGTAACTATTGTCCTTTGTCATTGAGATACTTTGAACACTGAGATCCCCTAAACATCTCTCAGTCTGAAGAAGACTCAACAAGAAAAGTCACCCATTCTTTCTCTCCAGAGATACTGTCTGTCCTGCTGAGTTACTCCAGCATTTTGTATCTATCTTCGGTTTAAACCAGCTTCTGCATTTCCTTCCTACACATTTCTCATTCAGTGTCTGGACCACAGAGAAACTGTTCAGCCACTCCCCACGTTTGAACTCACACTTCAAACTGTGCAAAAGATTATCTTTTCAAGTTAATTGTCTCTGTTTAAATCAAGCAGGATTTCATTGTAAGAACATTTCCTTTGAAACAAAGGGAAACCTTGCTCTCTAATTTAATTCCCTCTGCTGCATTGTGCAATAAATTCATAGCATATTTTGTCTGCTGACAAAGTTCACAATCGGAAGCGCTTGGGTTATTCGGTGTCTCTGATCCCACTACAGCCTCCTTCCCTCCATTTTGGCAACTTAACGGGTGAACCCAGGGACAAGATGAAAAGTCTGCAGGCACATACACAGCACCGGAGGTCAGGTTTGAACCCGGGTCGCTGGAGCTGTGAAGCAGCAGTCAATATCTCGCTAGTTTACTAGAATGTTGCCTGAGTTTCAGCAACTAAGTTACGGAGAAAGGTTGAACAAGTTAGCTCTTTATTCTATGGAGCGCAGAAGGTTAAGGGGGGACTTGATAGAGTTTGAAGATTACGGCGGCAGGCGCGGGCACACCGCGACGCCCTGTGTCTCCCTTTCAAGGGAGATGCTAAAAATGCATTTCGTTGTCTCTGTACTGTACACTGACAATGACAATAAATTGAATAATTTTTTTTCATTTTTTTTCTTTGAAATGATGAGAGGGATAGACAGAGTTGACGTGGATAAGTTTTTTTCCATTGAGAGTAGGGAAGATTCAAACAAGGGGACATGACTTGCGAATGAACGGACAGAAGTTTAGGGGTAACATGAAGGGGAACTTCTTTACTCAGAGAGTGGTAGCTGTGTGGAATGAGCTTCCAGTGGAAGTGGTGGAGGCAGGTTCGATTTTATCATTTAAAAATAAATTGGATAGGTATATGGACGGGAAAGGAATTTAGGATTATGGTCTGTGCGCAGGTAGATGGGACTAGGGGAGAATAAGTGTTCGGCACGGACTAGAAGGGCCGAGATGGCCTGTTTCCGTACTGTAACTGTTATATGGTTATATATAGTTTGTGTCGATGAACAGCAAGCAGTTCCATATAGAACTACTGGCTGAAGTGTGAGTGTCACTTTGATTCCAATATGTAGTACCCAGTCCATCACACCCACAGCCCTCCTCACCATCAAAAGCATCAACATGAGGCGCTGCATTAGGAAGGTGACATCTAGAATCTCCAATTAAAGGATATTCTTTTAGGAAGGAGATAAGGAGAATTTTCTTTAGTGAGAGATTGGCGAATATGTGGAATTCTTTGGCACAGAAGGCTGTGGAGGCAAAGTCAGTGAATATTTTTAAGGCAGAGATAGATAGATTCATGATTAGTACAGGTGTCAGAGGTTATGGAGAGATGGCAGGAGAATGGGGATAGGAGGGAGATATAGATCAGAATTGATTGAATGGTGGAGTAGACTTGATGGGCCGAATGGCCTAATTCTACTCCAATTCCTTATGAGAGTATGACCTTATGGTCAAGGATCCCCACCCTCTGACACCAAGCCCCCCTCTCGCTGCTACCATTGGCAAAGAGGTAGAGAAGCCTGAAATTCCGTACCATCGTGTCCAGGAACAGCTAGTTTCCTACAACCATCGGGTGCTTGAACCGGCCTGCACCAACCTAATGCTACCTCAGCAATGGAACAGCATGGACCATCTCTTGAGCTACCAAGGGCTTGTTTCTAATTGCATTTTGCATAGTCTTTTTCTTTTCACTGTCTGGCAGAATGAGTAGGAAATTTATGCATGGTGTATGCTCTGTGCATTGTTTGAATCTATGTGGCTGGTGCAAGCATGATTTTCATTGTACGTGTACCTAGCTGTATTTTTTTTACATGGCAATAAACTTGGCTTTGCTAGATCATATTTTGTAGCATGGAAACGCAGAATATGCTGGAGATCAGTTGCAGATATGCAGACATGCATCTGACCACCTATAGTTTCTCCCTCAGATCTCCAGCATTATCACCGTTCCTTCATCGTCACTGCCTAAACCCCGGAACTCCCTCCCCCACAGCACTGAGGGAGCACACTCACAAGGACAGGGTCAAGAGGCTCAAGTTCATCATCATAGAAAGATAGATAGAACATAGGTGCAGGAGTAGGCCATTCGGCCCTTCGAGCCTGCACAGCCATTCAATATGATCATGGCTGATCATCCAACTCAGTATCCTGTACCTGCCTTCTCTCCATACCCCATGATCCCTTTAGCCACAAGGGCCACATCTAACTCCCTCTTAAATATAGCCAATGAACTGGCCTTAACTACATTCTGTGGCAGAGAATTCCAGAGATTCACCACTCTCTGTGTAAAATATGTTTTTCTCTTCTCGGTCCTAAAAGATTTCCCCTTTATCCTTAAACTGTGATCCCTTATTCTGGACTTCCCTAACATCGGGAACTATCTTCCTGCATCTAGCCTGTCCAACCTCTTAAGAATTTTGTAAGTTTCTATAAGATCCCCCCTCAATCTATAAGATCCCCCCTCAATCTTCTAAATTCTAGCGCATACAAGCCAAGTCTATCCAGTCTTTCTTCATATGAAAGTCCTCACATCCCAGGAATCAGTCTGGAGAACCTTCTCTGTACTCCCTCTATGGCAAGAATGTCTTTCCTCAGATTAGGACTAGGGCTCTGCTCATTGCCCAGAGCAGCACAAACTGAGCAATTAATGCCAACCCACCAGGCTTGGCGTTGATCAACAGTTTTTGTAGCTGAGTGCCCTCAATGGTGGGCAAGTATGGCTTCTTCAGATGGACCTCATCAATAAGGAACCAGAGTTTCCATTTTAGTTTAGTTTAGAGAAACGGTGTTGAAACAGGCCCCTTCGGCTCACCAAGTCTACACTGACCATCGATCACCCACACACTTGCTCTATGTTATCCTATTATCACATCCTCAACAGTAAGGGCAACTTACAGAAGCCAATTAACCTCCAAACCAGCACATGTTTGGAAAGTGAGCACCCAGACAAAACCCATGCAGTCACAGGGAGAAGGTACAAACTCCACACAGACAGCACCAGATAGGATCGAACCCGGGACTCTGGGTGTCACTGGGTGCCAACCCATTTTCCTGGATTGAATCTCTGGGAAAAGATGGGAAAAATCTGAAAGGACTCAAGTGAAAATCTTTCCCATATATGGTTACTCTGCACCACCTCATTCTATACTAACTGTAATGAGTTTTGACCTGGTGTGTAACACTCCTGCCTCTGAGTAATAGGTTGGGGTTTCAAGCCCCACTCCAAGGAATTTGAGCACAAAAACTAGACCAGCAATCTTGGTGATGCATTATAGAGTGCTGAAGAACCATCTAGCTCCTCTCTGAAACATGAAAGATCCTCATGTAATATAGTGCAGTAGAGCAATGGGGTTCTCCCCGGAGACTTGCTCAAAATTCACCCCTGATTTAACATAGAGTAAACACAGATTATATAATTGCTAAAGACGGGGGTAAGGTACTTACATAGAGGAGAGAGGAACAAAGAGAGAGACCACATCCAAAATGGAGGAACAGCGCCTCATATTCAGCAGTATGAACATTAATTTCTCTCATTCTTCTACACTGGGGAAAATTCTGTGATCATTCACCTTATCTATGGACCTTGTTATTTTATAAACTTTTATCTGTGGACCTTGTGATTTTATAAACTTCTTTAAAGTCACTTAGTCCTCAGCCTCCTAATGCCCAGGTTAAAAAAAAAAAACTAGCCCCTCCTTATTACTCAAAGCTTCCAGACCTGGCTGCATATGGTTCAATGGTACTTTATTGTCAGATGTACCTAATAATAGCGAAATTCATTTTTGCAAAGAGTTCCGTAAAAGTCTTATGGGCCTGTCCCACTTGCCGATTTTTAGGCAACTGCCGGCAACTGTCATAGTCTTTGCTGGTCGCCGAGGCCAACCTACGTCATTCTGGCGATAACCTGCGACAGCACCTACGTCAGGAGAAGTCAAGCTACGCTCATTGGCGTCAAACCCACTGTCGCCGAAAATGTTTCAACATGTTGAAAATTTAGCGGCGTCCAGAAAAAAGCTGCGAATTTTTGCGCGACTGAGGAGACGACTCCCGGCAACCACCAGCGAACATGTGGTGACAAACTAGTCGCCTGTAGTTGCCCAAACAAATCGCCTAAGTGGGACAGGCCCATTACTATACTGGGCACACTCATACTTAATGACAAAAGTCTAAGAATAGAAGACAACACTTAGACAGTACACAAGAGTCGGCAAGTGTCAAATGCCATTTTGTGTGAATCAAGTCCAAAGTTGTTAACAGTTTAGAGTCTTAACTTTTCCATAAAACCCCATTGTCCTGGCAATGGCAGAGGGTTGGAGTTACCAAGTTAGTCTGGCCAGGCGATGGGCACGGTGCGGGGGATACCGTGCCCACCCCCCTCCACGCCTACCTACCTGGATTGGCGCGGCTTTGCTGCCGGGATCGACCAGAGCTCCAGCAGCCGACAGCGTTGAAACATCGCGGGGCTGGCGATGCCGCTCCGTGCCTCTGCAAGCATGGAGCTGCGGTTTCCAATACACCTGTGACACCGGCTCAGCCTGCACTTGACTCCGGCAGAGCCTGATCTAATTGAGTCGGCCCCAGGCTGAGGGCATGCACCCGGGGCGGGACTGCCTCCGGCTGGCCACTCTACTTGGGTGTTACTTGATCCCGACTTTCTGTGTTTGTCAACAATTTCAATTTTATTTTGAACACGCTGTCCCTTGCTTCACTGTAAGGGAAATTCCGTTGTCCAAATTGAGACAATGACAATAAATTGAATTACAATTACAATTACAATTACAAAGTTAATCCATGCCCCCCTGGCACCTACCACGTCCAATACAGCACACCTGGAGGGAGCACCCTGCTGCAGCATCGCCGAGGATGTTGGCAGCCAGGCCACAGCTAGTTTACTGGTACCGTTCTTTCCTGCCGCCACCGCCATCTTGAATCTCCTTTGCATTCTTTCCATTTTATTGACATCCTTCCTAGAGTAGGACGACCAGACCTACACACAATACTCTAAGTATTGCCTTCCCACTGTCTTGTGCAGTTATAACATGATATTCCAACTCCCATACGATGACCAATGAAGCCAAGCATGCCAAATACCGTCCTCCCCACTCCGTCTACCCGTGTCACCATTTTCATGGAATATGTATCCATTCTCTTAATTCTTCAACACTCCCCAGGGCCCTACCATTGAAGCAACGGCCAACAAATTCTCGTTGAAATACCTCATCTTTCCCGCCCTCACTTGCCGGGCCATTTCCTAGGCAGTCAGAGGCACGCTCTCTATATAATAATCTACAGCAATACAAGAACACCCTTATTCCCTGAGCATTTATAATCATAATAGTTGGGGTTAACATTTCAGGTCTGCTGTCATGGCCAGAAACCTTTAGTTTGTTTGAATAAAGAACTGCAAAGTGCTTTGAATTGCTTTGATTCGGGTTTCTGTTTCTTGTTTCGTAAAAGCAACCTACTAATTATTCAGGTCATGGTTTGACATCTAAGAGGCTTTAATCACCGCTGGAGGTGCTAAAGTTAGATAGAGTTAGAACATTTGGAGTGTCCTATCAGACAGCCATCTGCCTAAAATTGCTTTGTTAACACAGCTGTATCTTTTGATCTTTAAAACTTTCTTCACAAGGAAACTTGTCAGATGCCTATAGCAAAACAGAACTGATGATACAACAACCAATTACCATTGTCCAATATTTGCACAGTGAAAATATGAGGATCTTCCCCTGGATTAATTATTGCCATTAAATTGTTATTGTTCTTTGTTGATCAAAGCCTTAGTTTACTGAATGACTTTGATGTGAATCCTTTATTGTCCTTACATCCTTGGCTCTAAATTGCCAGAACAACCTTCACCACTGCTAAGTGGTTCTCTGTTGTTACATTAGGTGAACAAAATTTGACAGTTTTTAAAGTTTTAACATTGTGCTATTTCTGCAAAGCAATGGCCACCACTGTAAACACACACAACATTAAAGAGGCCATTTAGCCCACCATCCCTATGCTAACTCTTCAACCCCTGCTCTTTCCCCACTGTACTGAAATCTTCTTCTTCTCAACTGCTTTTCCAATTCCCTTTTGAAAGTTCTTGTCATATCTTCATTCATTCATCATCGTTGAAAACATTAGCGACGCAGTGGTGCTGGTTTCCACCGGGAACGGTGACGGACGCACCACACATCTCTGTCCTCCAATTCCTGGGGACCTCCGCCGCTGGAAGTATCGGATTTTGATGTGTGTGCTTTATCATCATTCCTTACAAAGCTATGTACGACTGTGATCACAACTTCTACTGAAGTTGATGGCTGTGGGCTCGCTAGAAGCTCATCCGCCCTTTGACAGGTCTTGTTTTTGGTCCTGCTGGGGGTCTACAGCCCCCTCCTCACATGGCAAACTAGGTGGGGGAG
>NC_073380.1:83483470-83485970 GCF_028641065.1 Leucoraja erinaceus | reverse complement strand
GTGGGTGAGGTGGGTGGGTGGGGTGGGGTGGGTGGGGTGGGGTGGGTCAGGTGGGGGGGGGGGGTGGGGTGGGGTGGGTGAGGTGGGGTGGGTGAGGTGGGTGGGGTGGGGTGGGTGGGGTGGGGTGGGTCAGGTGGGGGGGGGTGGGGTGAGGTGGTTGGGGAGGGTGGGTTGGGTGGGTGGGGTGGGTGGGGGTGGGTGGGGAGGTATGAGAGGCAGGTATATCACCACTTTTCTCTCTTTTTCTTTTGCTTCTTTTTTTTCTTTTCTTTCTTTCTTTCTGTTACCCACTCTTTGGCTACACTGCGCTGGTAGTCTAGGGGTCCTATCTTTGCAACTCACTTTACATCTCTTGTTCGTTCTCATTTCTTTTCCTCTATTTTAAAGTTAAAATGTTAAAAATGAAGCTGTATATTAACTGTATAATTTTATCTGCCGATTGTTCTACTCTTGTACATTTGCTTCTAATAAATAAAAATGTAAAAAAATATATATATATATTTTCCCTCAGTCCTGCCGCTTCCACAGTGCGATGCTCCCTCATATAACCATATAACCATAATAACAATTACAGCACGAAAACAGGCCATCTCGGCCCTACAAGTCCGTGCCGAACAACTTTTTTCCCTTAGTCCCACCTGCCTGCACTCATACCATAACCCTCCATTCCCTTTTCATCCATATGCCTATCCAATTTATTTTTAAATGATACCAACGAACCTGCCTCCACCACTTCCACTGGAAGCTCATTCCACTCCGCTACCACTCTCTGAGTAAAGAAGTTCCCCCTCATGTTACCCCTAAACTTCTGTCCCTTAATTCTGAAGTCATGTCCTCTTGTTTGAATCTTCCCTATTCTCAAAGGGAAAAGCTTGTCCACATCAACTCTGTCTATCCCTCTCATCATTTTAAAGACCTCTATCAAGTCCCCCCTTAACCTACTGCGCTCCAGAGAATAAAGACCTAACTTATTCAACCTTTCTCTGTAACTTAGTTGTTGAAATCCAGGCAACATTCTAGCAAAGTACTCAGTACTGCCCCTCCCATAATGAGGACCTCCCTCAGTTATGGGGTGTCGTTCAATCATTCAGGAGCGGGGTCCCAGTTGAGCTGGTAGATTCAAAGTATTGATTTGGCCAATTCAGAGTGATGCCTTTGTTTAAAAGTGAAGTATGCTCACCATTTGGCAACAGAAGCGCAATATGTCAGTGTACAACTGTGAATTGTAATGCCAGACTCAGCAAGCTGACACAACATGTTAAGTGGGACCAATTTCAATTCCAGTTTCAGCCCCCGCACAAGCTGCCTTCCACTGTGATCTGTCAGTGTTAATTTTGGCTTGAATTTCTCAGTTACTTTAACTCACAGGGAGTTCTGGGATTCATCGTCAGATGTGGTTCTACCAATAGATTAGTCAGACTTGCTGTTCCCAGTCGGTCACTTTGTCTATTGCTCAGAGAGGTGGACAGCGGGCCAAGTAGGGCGATGGTCAGCGGCCACTGACAGTGTGCGGACGGTGAAATCTCATCTCTAGTTGGCAGGAAGTGCTGGGTTTAACACCTCAATCCTTCTCGCTTGGATCAGTGTCAGGGCTCCAGAGGTGGAAGGAACCATTGAGTCAGACAGCCAGCCGTCAGCTGTTCACTTCTTCTGACAGTCCCTCCCCCCACTGCTCGCAGACTTACTGGATGCAGGAAGATTGTTCCCGATGTTAGGGAAGTCCAGGACAAGGGGTCACAGCTTAAGGATAAGGGGGAAATCCTTTAAAACCGAGATGAGAAGAACATTTTTCACACAGAGAGTGGTGAATCTCTGGAACTCTCTGCCACAGAGGGTAGTTAAGGCCAGTTCATTGGATATATTTAAGAGGGAATTAGATGTGGCCCTTGTGGCTAAAGGGATCAGGGGGTATGGAGAGAAGGCAGGTACAGGATACTGAGTTGGATGATCAGCCATGATCATATTGAATGGCGGTGCAGGCTCGAAGGGCCGAATGGCCTACTCCTGCACCTAATTTCTATGTTTCTATGTTTCTATGTTACCGTGTCCTCTGTCAAACCAGCATCTGCAGTTCCCTCCTACACATCATGCCGATGCACTCTGCCACAATACTCAACAAAGTTGTGACGGGTTACAGCAAGGCAGATGGGGAAGAAGGTTGCTGCATTCATATAGAAACAAAGAACTGCAGCTGCTGGTTCATACCAAGGATAGACACAAAGTAATGGAGTAGCTCAGCAGGTCAGGCAGCATCTCGGGTGAAGAAAGACTGGTGATGTTTCGGGTCGGGAATTTGTTGTTTGCATGAATTAAGGAGTTTGCCGGTCTGGAGCTCAGTTTCCGAATGTGTGCACACCATAACATTGTCTGAGCACTGTTAAACAATGATCAAGGTTAGGATGATCTGGAGCAGAGATAGTGAAGGATAAACAGTTCAGATTCAGATTTAGATTCATTCTTTATTGTCATTGTGCAGTGTACAGTACAGAGACAACAAAAT